>NW_023367162.1:0-48292 GCF_902167145.1 Zea mays
CCCCAACTTCTCTTCTTTGCAAACCGGGTATCACAAAATACCACTGTTCTGCTGATAAAATTAGTGCGCTATATGTATGGCTTGGACACCATGCCTTTGCATCGCTATTTTTAGGCAGACTTCTTGTCCTCAAACTCTTCATGCATTATTTGGACCCTTCAGACGTAACCACTAACCACCGTGCAAAGCATAAATTAAATAACAAAAGAAAGAATGAACAATGCCAACATTTAAACTATACTCTACTATCTTATATATATCTTGGTATTACTAATTGAAGGTTCTAATAGAGCCTCTGGATTAATTTTCACTCTATTATTAATTCAGGACCCAATTGAGCCTTTATGTTAATTCTCATCAGACATGATAAAAAATTAAAAAATATCATAAATTCTTAGATTAATTAGAAATATCTGGCCATTAAACAAGAGACTCTAAACTATACATAACTATTAGATCCTGAAGGACCAAAAAAGTGATCAAACGGGGTGAATAGGTCTATGTTGAGCAACCTCCCGGCTTTGAAGATAGTGAGTACCCTAACCATGTTTATAAACTCTCAAAGGCGCTTTATGGGCTCAAGCAAGCCCCAAGAGCATGGTATGAATGCCTAAGAGATTTTCTTATCACTAATGGCTTCAAAGTCAGTAAAGCCGATCCTACTCTCTTTACTAAAACCATTGCAAAAGTTTTGTTTGTATGCTAAATTTATGTTGATGATATCATAATTGGGTCTACTAACAAATCTACTTGTGAAGAGTTTAGTACGATCATGATTCAAAAATTCGAGATGTCTATGATGGGGGAGTTGAAGTATTTTCTAGGATTTCAAGTCAAGCAACTCCAAGATGGCACCTTCATCAGCCAAACAAAGTACATTCAAGACATACTCAACAAGTTTGGAATGAAGGATGCCAAGCCCATCAAGACACCCATGGGAACTAATGGGCATCTCGACCTCGACATGGGAGGTAAATCCGTAGATCAAAAGGTATACCGATCGATGATAGGATCTTTACTCTATTTATGTGCATCTCGACCGGATAATATGCTTTCTATATGCATGTGTGCAAGGTTCCAAGCCGATCCTAAGGAAGTTCACCTTAGGGCCGTGAAAAGAATCATGAGATATTTAGTTTACACTCCTAAGTTTGGTCTTTGGTACCCCAAGGGATCCACCTTTGATTTAATATAATATTCAGATGCCGATTGGGAAGGGTGTAAAATTGATATGAAGAGCACATCAGGGACTTGTCAGTTTCTAGGGAGATCCCTAGTGTCTTGGGCTTCAAAGAAACAAAACTCAATAGCTCTTTCTACCGCCGAAGCCAAGTATATTGCCGCAGGACGACATTGTTGTGCGCAATTACTTTGGATGAGGCAAACCCTTAGGGACTATGGCTACAAATTGAGCAAAGTCCCTCTCCTATGTGACAATGAGAGTGCTATCCGCATGGCAGATAATCCCGTTGAACACAGCCGCACTAAGCACATAGACATTCAGTATCACTTTTTGAGGGATCACCAACAAAGGGGAGATATCGAGATTGCTTATGTTAGCACCAAAGAACAATTAGTCGATATCTTTACCAAACCATTAGATGAGAAAACCATTAGCAAACTTAGGAATGAGCTAAATATTCTTGATTCTCGGAATTTTGATTGAAACATTACACACATAGCTCATTTGTATACCTTTGATCATATCTCTTTCATGGCTACGACTAATGTGTTTTCAAGTGTATTTCTATGCTAAGTCGTAGATTGAAAGGGAAATGGAGTCTTCGGCGAAGACAAGGCTTCCACTCCACTCTAACGGTATCGTTTATCCTTCGCCGTCACTCCGCATCACTCTCCAAATTTGGTATAATCTTTCACTCATATTTCATTTACCAATGGGGAGAAAGTATAAAGGGCTCACAAAGTCTCTGTTTTTGGCGATTAATGCCAAAGGGGGAGAAATATTAAGCCCAAAGCAAAAGGACCGCACCACCACCTTTTGAAATTTTTTAAATTGGTATGTTTAATTTCAAATTGGTATGTTGATTTTCAATTGGTATATTTTCAAAATTAGCATCTAAATATATTTCCAATTGATATCTATTTAAAACCCTCTTGAAAGCTAAGAGGAGAATTTTATTCAGGGGGAGTTTTGTTTAGTCAAAGGAAAAGCATTTGAAACAGGAGGAGAAATTTCAAATCTTGAAAATGCTTCTTACAATCTTATTCATATACCTTTGACTATTTGCAAAAGACTTTGAAAAAGAATTTCCAAAAGATTTGCAAAAACAAAACAAGTGGTGCAAATGTGGTCCAAAATGTTAAAATAAAAGAAGCAACCATGCATATCTAGTAAAAGTATAAATTGGTTTAATTCTAAGTAACCTATGCACTTACCTTATGCAAACTAGTTCAATTCTGCACTTATATATTTTCTTTGGTTTGTGTTGGCATCAATCACCAAAAAGGGGGAGATTGAAAGGGAAATAGGGTTTAACCTTTTTCTATAAATAATTTTGGTGGTTGAATGCCCAACACAAATGATTGGACTAACTAGTTTGCTCTAGATTATATATTCCACAGGTCAATAAAGGTTCAACACAAACCAATAAAATATCAAAGTTAGGGTTCAAAAGCAAAGGAGCAAAGGAACCGAAGGGTGCCCTGGTCTGGCGCACCGGACTGTCCGGTATGCCACCGGACAGTGTCCGGTGCACCAGGACCGTACAACTCCAAACTCGCCACCTTCGGGTTTCTCAGGTGTAGCTCCGCTATAATTCACTTGACTGTCCGGTGTGCCACCAGACTATCCGGTGCACCAGCGGAGCAACGGCTAACAGCGCAACGGTCGACTGCAACGAACACCTGTAAACGCTACCGTGCGCGGACCGTGCGCGCAGAAGTCAGAGCAGCCGCCAGAGGTGCACCGGACAGTGAACAGTACATGTCTGGTGTGGAACCGGACTGTCCAGTGCAACTAAAAGACAAAGCTCCAATGGTCCTGGAGGGTCCAGCTTGATCCAGTGGTAGTGTGGTGCCCCAATCTTGAGGTACCAACAGAAACAAAACAAAAAATTTAGAAATTTCTATAACAATCATGAAGCCATGAAATGAGGGCATAAGGCAATGTTTCAAAATCTTCTACAATAATAACCATGCCAAGCTATAAAACTTAGATATCTGTTGCTATTGAAAATTAGGAATTCTCTGCATTAGATATTTGTTAAGATCTTTCTAAAATGTGTACAAGTGGCACTTGATAAGTGTCGATGGCTAGTGCAACAACCTTTGCTCTATTGCCTACACACATATTCAACTCATTTGTAGCTAATATTCTAGTCCTTTTTAGTCCTTGCAATGATTTGCAAGTATGAATCATCGATCTGATATCAAATACCCATGATTCACTAAAAGAAATAGCCAGATTAATTTCAATAACATATATACACAAAATAGAAGTCTCAATTTCCTTATTGTCTTCTAAGTACTTCTTGTAGTTCCTAGACCGTTTCTCAAGGTCACCACAATGAAATTTTTGTCTTTTGAAGAAAGGCCGGACTTAGAATTTGCATTTAGCTTTGAGATCTCATCTTTAGCCTTGCCCTCACCTTTGCCCTTCATCTTTAGCAAATGTCTAGGACTTACCCTATTAGATTAAAATAATCAATGACACTTTGCTTTGGTAGGCCAACCTAGTGATGATTAGAATCTATATAAATGTAGTAATTGGAAGGATATCAAAATAAACTCTTAATTTTTTAGGGAAACTATCCTATCATATTTAGTACATGGGTGGATAGTAAGGTAGGAAAATAAACCATCGCAGATAATTATATTAAATGTAGGATAGAAGTCATCCATTTATCATGGTGATCTACATCATCAAGTCCTATATGTGGTTTCTATATTTGGGTCATATTATTCATAATATTCTCTGTAAAACCATGCTAGGTGGAGAGCCGGATACTACCATGCGGTATGAAAATGGTTTGTCCAAATAATCTATGTCGTACACTCAGAAATTCCTGGTCACATCAATGAAAGCTCTATATAAATATCACCAGATTAATCAAATCTAGTTGATTTCGAGACAAGCTAAATGTCTCTATTTTTACTGTCAATCATATTGACAATTGTGTGACATAGAGCCATAATAGTATATCCAATTCAGATTTCTTGACTTTCTCAATCTAAAAGATACATGTATTGTTATCCCTACGGTGATTCTAGTCAGTAGAGTTATGTCACTATACCGACAATTACCTCATTTCTCCTAAGTTGTGCTATAACCAAAGAAAAATAGATGCAATATACTAGGAGTATCACCTATATGCAAATAATCTAGATCAAAAATTGTGCATGACCTAGCTCTGGTACCACTGATGGAAATCATGCATGATACACACTAGCATATCTACCATGTTTAACTAAGATTGCATGTAACTACAGAATCATGCATTTCTACTACTAGACGCGCAACACAGTGGAAGGACACATTGATGTAGTGGAAGTCATCGAATGTCCTTGCGTACCAACAACAACACATTTGCCCATCCTCCTCAAGTTTGTTATTGATCAACACCACAGTAACAAGCCCATCCTCCTCAAGTTTGTTATTGATCAACACCACAGTAACAACAGTGTCACCGTTGTATATCCATACGTGAATATGAAATATCGTAATGCCGGTGCGCTAAAAACGTGCATATCGAGAGAAGCGGTGTCGACGTATCGAGCGTCTGCAACCATAGGAAGAGACAGCGGTAGCTAATATGATTCTCTCAAGCATGCCAGACCTTTGGTACATATAGACCCTTACTAATGTGTTTTTACCATAAAGACTCATTAGTGTTATCATATGTCATGATTGTCTCTTCAACATATATTCAACAATTGGTATTAAAGATATCAATCAATTAATATCGGTGCATGCAACCGAGACTATAAGCTAAGACATTTAGTTTCGATTGTCTGGTATCCGTTGAAGCCAGCTGTTCAGGCTGCTGTAGCTGCAATCTATAGAGACAAAAATATTGTAGAAATAGTAGAAACCAATACAGATTAAAGCCAAAGGAATATGCTGACAAATGTTTTTTGTGTAGCACTTCTACCGTCGCTGTTCCATGAAGATCATAGGGAATAATGTACAAGGTCCGGTACTGACCCACATGGTGGATGGGGTGAACCGAGAATGACAACCTATCTGTCGACGGACATGGTGGATGGCCACACTTACATGGAATTGCTGCGCCAAACAATTCGTTTTTTTAGAAAGTTCATATGGTAAACTATTGGAGGGGGTAAATTAAGGTTGGTGCTTATTTTGTTAACTTGTCTCTGGTTTAGCAAGTAAATTATACATTAAAGTCCTGGAGATTCTCTAATTACTAAAAACTACTGGAGAGGAAGATAAAAATAGAGCCCTCTATTTATTTTGTTCATCGATCACTTGGCATAATCATGCATTGACTTCCCAAATGATTTTTAAGGAGGGTTTTGGAGATGTTCTGAGTGTATGCATATATAGAGATAGATTCGATGGAATTTAGCTTTTAAACTGCTACATGGTGCTTGCAAAAAAACAAAAGAAAACAAAAATGTCATGTCCTGGAGCTCGGGTACATGAACTTTTACATTCTTCTTTGAAAAAACAAACACAACGTGAATAAGTGTCTGATGTGAAACCAGACGTACTCTAATACATGCAGGATTGTACGTAGGACGTGGTAGAAGTTTGGTCAATAATATGTTACTGCCAACGAGCAGCAGCAACCCAGATTAAAGGAAATACATATACGTGGGTGGTGCTTGTTCGTCACTTTAGTAAAACAAGGTATTTTCGAAGGTTAAAGCCATCAGACATAAGTTATTTCCGACGGACGGTCGTAGGCTTATGTTCGATGGTACCCGTCCCTCTGTCGTAAAGCGTAAAAAATACTCTTATTTCTGACGGTGGCCGTTGGACATAAGCTATGTCTGACGGCACCTTTCAGCCATCGGCGTTTATCCTCGGTAACGCCAGTTAACGGTCGTCCATCACTTATGTCTGGTGGCCTATATTAGCCAAAGCCTATGTTAGCATTCGGACATAATGAAGTATTATGTCCGACGGCTTGTGTTAAGCCATTAGACATAATGAATTTCAGTAGTTGCAAAAAAATTATATTTTTGTAAATTTCTGACATTGTTTGTGCTAGTTGCTACAAATTAGATGCAAGCCATTGTTGAGAAAATAAGGTACACATCATGTGTTTTTAGTTGTTACGAACAAAATGTTACTTCAACTTACCGAGAGTAGAGCTTGATTATGGGCCTGAAGGTTTGAATAATACTCGTCCTTCTTCTTCTCGTACTCAGCTTGTTGCCTCTGATACTCCATTTGTTTCCCTCAAACTGATTGATGATACTCTGCTGCTGACGCAACACTGCAATCTCTATCTCTTGGGCGGATGATCGAGAACGGGACAACTGCGAAGACGAGGATGTGGACTATCGTCCATGGTGTCTCAGCTCCCTAGAATCAATCGTGGAATCAAAAATACCCAACCTACAAGAGTGAACCATGCACTTAGTAGAGTAAACCATGGACTCGGTTCAATCACAAGCATATGAGAACAATTTTGAAATCCAAATCAAATACTCTCAACATCCATGGGCTTGTCCTCCTGCACTAGCATATGTTGCCTGAGGGTCGATTGGCTGGTTCCTCCAATCGTTGTCCAGCCCATGGCGCTGAACCATCTCCTGCCCATACAAAGGCTAGAGGCAAACATACCAAATATATGTGCATTACGAAGTTGATGCACAAACACATAATAGAGTACCAAAAACCACTAGACGGTCGATGGTTGTCTGAGGTGCATAAAACATCAGGATTCTGTGGATCAGAACCCCTGTGCCCTTGCATATACACCTCCACATTCGTAGGCATACGGGTGGATTTGACTTCCTGTAAATACAAGTTAGAATGACACATTTCTATGTAATTCGAAGTTACAACATAATGTGACATACCATTCGCTCAGCCAAGTGTACATGTCCATCACCGTCGTAGTTGTGGAACGACTCAGTACCACGGTTTCCCATGTTCCTTTCAAAAATGGCATGAAAACTCAAGGGAAGCCCACCACCTGCACAAGGCCCGATAACCCTATGATAGGGTGGCCATCCAAGGCACAGACACCTACATGAAATGTTTTTTCGATCAAGCAAATAGATGCATTAACATGTACCCAAAACAAGAATCAGTAAAATACGATATGAGATGCAAAAACTTGTTTAAAAGCGTTCCTATCGAACCTGAATGGGTGATCCTCTAGCAAAAAAACATCTATGGCAATCGAAGTAACATATCTTTCCACCAAACTTAAGTCGGAAGCATAAAGTGTCTTCAGCGCATATCGGAAATGTTAGAATCCCATGACAAATCCATCCAGCAAAGGTACCATAAGCCATAAAATCGTGAATAGACCATAAATCGCAAACTCTCAAGGTTGGACTTCTATTTCTTGTAACAATCGTACGCCTCGACTCCTTCCCACAAAATTTTCAATTCTTCAATCAGGGGTCTCATCATCACATCGATCTTTGTTCTAGGATGATCCGGACCAGGTATTACAAGACATAAGAAAATAAATTTATATTTCATGCAAAGAGCTGGCAGAAGGTTGTATGGAACAGCAAATATGAGCCAACATGAGTAGTATGGTGCAGTTAGATTGAAAGGTGAGAAACCATCTATTGCCAAACCGAAGCGGACATTTCGCACTTCAACAGCAAAGCTGGAATCAAAGGCATCTAGTACCTTCCATGCATTTGTATCAGCTGGGTGCGCCATGACATCTGGATTCTAGCGTACCCCTTCTTTGTGCCACCTCATGTGGTCTGGTTGTATTCTTGGAGATGAACAAATGTTTCAACCGAGTTATAAGAGGCATGTAACGAATCTACTTACGTGCTATCTCGGTCGTCACGGCCAAGCCATCGTTGTTTTCAACTTCTACGAATCTATGCTCACCACATACTGTAAACTTCTTCTCACTCATGGTCTCCTTCCAAAAATCATATAGTTATTGTCATAGACATCGATTTTTTCGTAGTCCATACCGAGACCAGATAGCAACTCTTGGACTCATACATGTCCTTTGGCATCTTGTGATTCTCCGGAAGTACATCAATGATCAAGTTCAGAAGCTCCTTGTAGCAGTTGTTTGAGAATGCAAACTTAGACTTAATAATTATAAGTCAAGTCACGAACACAAGGACGGTCACTTTCGTGTGTTTGTGCAACGGCTCTTCGGTAGCTTTAAAGGAGCTCGAAAAACTTCTGAACCTCAGGCGTAGGAGGATCCTCATAATTGGAGGGTTGACCGGGGTTCTCCAAATCGACGGGTAGAAGCTCATGGCTTACATCGTCAAGCATCTCTTCCATCCTATCGTAGCCCCCTCTTCATGTGACTGAACCTACGATACAATACGAGGAGGTGGGTCCTCACCGTGGTGCACCCACACCTCATAACCTGGCATATAACCGTTCTTACAAAGATCTATCGACATAGTCCCTGTCAAGGAAATAAATGTTTTGACACTTGCTACAAGGGCACCTAACATCGATTCCAGTCTCCAACCGAGCAAAAGCATGGTCAAGAAACGCGTCAGTCTTAGCAACCCACTCACTTGATAAAGCACCTCTTTTTTCCAACCTTCATACATCCATCGACGATCCTCCTCCATACTAGATACAAGACGTTAACTTAATTAGTTATGATTACTAATAAACCACACTAATACAATATTACATTGAAAAATCATTTCACAGGACCTAAATCATATAAAATGATCTTATTTCCGAGGGCATAATAATTACACTCGGAAATTAAAAGTTTAAATTTTATAGACACCACTAAATAAACTAAAACAAGCTAATTTAATTACATAATAAACTCAGGCTGTCGGACATAACAAACTAAATATAACTAAAAGCAAACAATCTATATGCATATAGAAAATTATACTAAAAGTCACAAAATACTCACTTAGCGAGACGTAGAGCCAGTGAAGCGAGCGGCCGGTGGGGTCGGGGTAGGCGCCGAAGGCATCGGGGGCGGGGGCAGAGGCTGAGGCGGGCGCGGGCTATGTCGGAGCGGCTCCCGCGGCATCGGGGATGGTGACGTAGGTGGCCATGGGCTCGGGCGGTGTCGGGGCGGCGGGCGCCGGCTCCGGCTAGGGAGGTGCTCGACGGCGGCGGTTGGTGGGTGGTGGCGGCCTCGGCTTGTGAGTTCCTTGAAGAATGGAACTGAAACGACATGGGCGGGCGCTGACGGGGTTAAAATCCCTTATGTACGATGGCCTCCTAGACGACCGTCGGACATAAGGTTATGTCCGACGGCTTATCTAATAGCCATCGAAATAACCTTATGTCTAACGATCCGTCTAACAGCCGTCGAACGTAGGATCTTATGTCTGATGGCTGCCTTAGGCCGTCAGATATAACGTTCTATTCGATGGCCGCCTAGGAGGTCGTCTGTCACCCAGTTTTGGAAGGTAAACAGAATGCGAACCATATACATGCCAGGATCAGAAACTCACGTACATAGCGATTACATAATTGGACATCATCACACATTGCTCAAAGTAAATAGTGGAAATAGTACTTATTACATCAAGATGTCCAAGACATCCACAGAGTCATTAACATAACATTGTCATTACTATTATCAAAGTGCGAAAAAGCGAGCGTATCTGATAAAGCCTTCACAGGCAGCTGACTGGGGGTTCACCACTAACATAACTAGAACTCATCGTAGTCCTGGAACTCCTCAAAGTCCTCCATGTTGCCCGCATCTCCTCATGAGCACTGAATATATTGGCGATAACCTTGGGTGCGGTGGTTTTTAAAGCAAGGGTGAGTACACATCAACGTACTCAGTAAATGTCCGTTTGGCTAATGTGGACTAGCTTGTATGTGGAGTTAAGGTTAAGCAATTGCTTTTAGTTGGTCAGATATTTATTACCTAGTAGTAAAGCCATGTTTTAGCAATAAACCCAGTTATTACCTAAAAGTACTCCCTCCAAGAGGAAATACCAGAGATCAAAGTTATATTTATCATCATTAACCATAATCATAAAAGTATCCAAAGTTCTTCTAATCAAAAGGATCCCAAGACTGCTCTTAACCGTGAGCACGGCTGATATACCAGTTTCTAACACTCTGCAGAGGTTGCACACTTTACCCACGAGTCATGATCCCTTTCCAGCCTAGGTTGTACAAACTCGATCTTCACAACCAAGGTGAATGGCTAGGGATACACTACGTAGCCTTTACAAAGATTCCCCAGAGGTCATAGCCGCCCGTTAGGTTTCTCTAGTTTGATAAACACAATAATTCTCCCCACAGGAAGGGTGACTAACAAAACCAAATCGAAAGAACCTCGGCAACCAGCCTCGGCAGAGCAAGTGTTGTGCCTGGACCCCATAGACGCCCTACGGCGAAGCCAACTACACCTCAAGTTCCTCTAATTAATCAGCAAAGGGTGTTCCATTCCACACTCATGGTTGTACTGTTATCCCAGGTGGTCACTCAATGAACAGGTCCTTACGGAGAGGTACTCAGGAAACAGCCTGAGTCCCCTAAAGTATCACAAGATCATCATCGAGATAAAATCATTGTATCATAAAGATTCACATCATGTTCATTGATTAAGTTAAAGCAATAGCATAAAGCTTAGAAACCGAAAAAGGTAAACAAGGATAAGGTAAATACAGACTAGTTAATCCTTAGGTTTAAATAATGTAAAGCGAGACGGTGAACTATAAAGTAAGTAGGACATAGTAGGTCAGAGGACTCTTGCCTTCACCAGGTTGTTGCTCAGGAAGATCTTCAGCAACACACTAAGGAACCACAGGCTGCTCATTGTCTAAACAAAGCGATCATGCATTCAATGCAATTGGATAAAGACAAATGAAAAATACACCAAACATATACAACCAAGTGGACACAAGTTTGACAGAGCAATGTAAACACAAAAGGTCAACTTAGGTGCTAGAGTGAACTGGCACACTAGTGGTTTGTGATTCCCTAAATATTATCTATCTCCATGGATTGCATAATTTTAATTCCACTAATTTTAGTGAGACACAAAATTATACCAGGGATAAATTCATACATTACATACTATTAATCTCACAAGGTTAAACATCTAATTACCATTAGGGTTTTCCTTTTTATTTTCTTATTTAGTAAACAAACTATTACATATACTAACCTATAGTCTAGGCATAAAATTAACATGTACAGACAGTGAATGATCATAATTTATTTGGACAAAGAATAATCCTATGAACATTTTGCAATTTGAATCACTCAATTTGAAGTTCATATGCAAAAGATATGAAATAAACAAGTTTTGAAGTTTAAAATACAAAATTAGGCCTAAATTTGTGAATAAATAGAAGTCTAGGGTTCAATCCGTAAGATTACAGAGGCCTATGCATGAAAACCAGGGACAACGGGTTGATTTCTAAGAAGCAAGGGTCTCTTTAGCAAAACTGCCACGCAAAGGGGTACGGGGTTGCGCTAGCCGTCCGATCTCCGACCAAAGGTCCAGATTAGAATAACGAGCGAGGGCGCAGGCTCTTGACAGGTGGGCTCGGGTGGGTTGAGGCACTGACACACAGGGCCCATGGGTCAGCAGTTTGAAGAGGACACGGGGCGCGTTGGCCACTGGATTGTAGATTGATGGCTCTAGTTCCAGAAACCACGCGAACCGTTATCCACGACTTCGGGCCGTCAGATCAAGACTGGGTGGTTCGAATTCGGCACGAGAGGTTTAGTCTCCTCTGGTCAGCTAGGGGTGGCGCTCTCCGCGGACACGGAGGCGCAGTCGCCGGAGGTTAGGCAGACCGGGGCTTCTAGGGCACTGGGGGTTGGTCTGGGTAGCCAGAGAGGTTGGGGAGGACTCGGCAAGCACTATGGCAAGGTCTGGGTGCCGAGAATTGGACTAAGATGGGCAGACGGTGGAGGGGGGATCCTCGGGCGAACCCAAGGTTACTCTGGCGAGCAATGCCCGTCGCGGTGAGGGTTAAACCAGCGCTCTGCGGTCGGCATAGGCTCCGGGGAGAGGGTGGGGGTGCTCTAGGCCTAAGTTCGGGCTTAGGGAGGGGTTGTAGTGGTCGAACGCCGTGAAGATGCTGCGGCCCGGCGAGGGGCAACTTCGACGGCCGAAATCCCCCCACGTATAGCAGAAATGGCGCAAAAGAGGGACACAGGAATGTCACTTACCCAGATACGGTGCTTCGGGCAGCTTGGCACGGCGCGATGGGGCTCTGGTTGGCCGGACATTGAAGAATCACGACGGCGGCGAGCTCCGACCTGCGCAGGGGAGAGGTGGAGCGCAGGTCGGGTACAGGATTTAAGGAAAGGGGAAACAATCGTGGGTTCCCGGTGCGCCAAGCTCAGGCAAATCTCACCATGGCCAAAGCGCTGGCAGAAGTCCAGCGGCGACAGCAGAAAGGTGAAGCAACAGCGGGGGGCGGCGCTGCGGCTGGGTGAGTGCGGGGGCAGGGAAAGAGCGAATGTGAGGCAGGGGCGAGCTGAGGGAGTGTTCGGGGTCTTCACCTAGCACTCGGGTGACATGGGCAGGTCGTGGGGACGTGGGTACGCTTTGACCGCATGGGCGCACGCCATGGGCACAGGCGCGACAGTTGTAGGGGAGGGGATGGGTCTGACAATAGGGGCCGCGAGTCAGCGAGGGAACGCGCGGGCAAGCAGGGCGCAGTGCTGACGGGGCGGTCCCACTGAGAAGAGAGGGAGAGGGCGAGCGGGGCGTGGTGCCGATAGGTGGGGCCCGCTTGTCAGCGGATGCGGGTGGTTAATTGGGCTGGATGGGCCGAAAGGCCAAGGAGGGAGGAGGTTCGAGCTGCTTTCCTTTTCTTTTTTTTGAAATTTCTAATGTCTTTTCTATTTTAATTTCTCTATGGTTTTCAAATCAAACTCAAACCAAATTTCAAATTCAAACCAATTCAAACATGTGCATCAAACAAAAGAATAATTTAGGCTCAGCATGATGCAACATTTCATGACTCACATAAGTTTTGACAAAATAAATAATTAAACCCTCGCCTAATTCACTTACTTTTAATCAAAAGGAAAAGAGAGAGAGAGAGAGACAAGAGGTAACACCTGAATTTGGTTGGTATTTAGAGAAGAAATTTTATACCCTCAAATTCAGGGTGTTACACCGTCGAACATAATATAGCTGTCGGATGTCTGTCGTTTTACTGTTGTGCGTTACCAATGGATAGCATGTAATGGGCAATGCAAGGACGAGAGAAAAATTATAACTAGAGAGATGGGTCAGTCGACGGAGGGTCTAGAAGCATGCAAGCTCCTTGAGGCAACCTTTGGTGCTGCCCTTGGCGTTCGTGCATATAGCCATGGTCTTGTTGTTGGTGCCGCTATACTCGACGTTGACGTCATCCATGGTGACGCCGGTGCATGGGACCTTGGCAGTGCAGAGCAGGCTAACGGCCTCCGGGGTGGAGGAGGTGCCGGTGATGTTCTTGAAGGTGACGTCCTTGACGGTGACCTTGGAGGCGCCGTTGGCAGTACACAACTTGTTGGGGCAGTACTTCATGTCGATGAAGATGGGGTTGGCTGAGTCCTCCATCTTGATATTCTCGTAGTGGATCTTGGAGACGGTGAGCACGGAGGCGGCGTCCTCGTACGCCTTGATGCGGACGCCGAACATCGTCTTCTTAAGAGTGCAATCCTTGACGTTGATGTCCGTGACGTCCTTCTCGTCCTTGTACCGCCCTAGGCTTCCGATGCTGATGCCGTGGCCAGGGCCGCAGGTCACGCCGGTGATGTTCACCTTGGAGGTCCCGGGGCCGATGGAGATGCAGTCGTCGCCGACGCCAATGACGGTGTTGGTGATGGTGATCCCGGATGAGTCGCCCATGTGGATGCCATCCGTGTTGGGGCTGTCCCCGGGCGCCGTCACGGTCACGTCCTTGATCAGCATGTCCTTGCACCGGTACATGTTCATGTGGAAGAACTTGGAGTTGAGCAGCGTGACCCCGGACACCTCCCCGTTGTTCACGAAGTCCATCACCAGCGAGTTGGGAAGGATCTTGCAGTCGTACTTCTTGGTGCAGGAGTTCTTGCTCCACACAGCTGGGCCCTGCCCGTCAAGGTTTCCCTTGCCGGTGATGACCAGGTTATCCACGCGTAGAATCTCGATCCAATTACCATGGTCCTTGTACTGGCTTAGGTCCGTGGTCGCCAGCAGATTGCCATCCACCTGGATGGTCACGTCGCCCTTGCAAGGGCCTGTGAAGTTGAGTTGTCCGACAAGGAAGTCGCCCTTGGGTATGAGGATTGTCTGCTTCCCAGTGCCGCCGCACGCCGATGCCCATGCCTCCTGCACAGCCTTCGTGCTGTCTGTCTTGCCATTGCCGGAGGCGCCCAACTTGGTGATGTCGAAGGACCCACCAGGCCCGGACGCTTTCGCATCGATGCCCTTTGACTCTTCCTTCTCACCATGCACGATGCAGAAGAGGACCAGGAGGAACAAGGCTCTCATCGCATTGTTTGTGCATGCCATCTTGTCGTGATCGATGCTTTATTTGTGTCTCTTGTTGCCTGGGCACTAGGACCTATAAATACCACTGTTCTGCGGATAAAATTAGTGCGCTATATGTATGGCTTGGACACCATGCCTTTGCATCGCTATTTTAGGGCAGACTTCTTGTCCTCAAACTCTTCATGCATTATTTGGACCCTTCAGACGTAACCACTAACCACTGTGGAAAGCATAAATTAAATAACAAAAGAAAGAATGAACAATGCCAACATTTAAACTATACTCTACTATCTTATATATATCTTGGTATTACTAATTGAAGGTTCTAATAGAGCCTCTGGATTAATTTTCACTCTATTATTAATTCAGGACCCAATTGAGCCTTTATGTTAATTCTCATCAGACATGATAAAAAATTAAAAAATATCATAAATTCTTAGATTAATTAGAAATATCCGGCCATTAAACAAGAGACTCTAAATTATACATAACTATTAGATCCTGAAGGACCAAAAAAGTGATCAAATGGGGTGAATAGGTCTATGTTGAGCAACCTCCCGGCTTTGAAGATAGTGAGTACCCTAACCATGTTTATAAACTCTCAAAGGCGTTTTATGGGCTCATGCAAGCCCCAACAGCATGGTATGAATGCCTAAGAGATTTTCTTTTCACTAATGGCTTCAGAGTCAGTAAAGTCGATCCTACTCTCTTTACTAAAACCATTGCAAAAGTTTTGTTTGTATGCCAAATATATGTTGATGATATCATATTTGGGTCTACTAACAAATCTACTTGTGAAGAGTTTATTAGGATCATGATTCAAAAATTCGAGATGTCTATGATGGGGGAGTTGAAGTATTTTCTAGGATTTCAAGTCAAGCAACTCCAAGATGGCACCTTCATCAGCCAAACAAAGTACATTCAAGACATACTCAACAAGTTTGGAATGAAGGATGCCAAGCCCATCAGGACACCCATGGGAACTAATGGGCATCTCGACCTCGACACGGGAGGTAAATCCGTATATCAAAAGGTATACCGGTCGATGATAGTATCTTTACTCTATTTATGTGCATCTCGACCGGATAGTATGCTTTCTATATGCATGTGTGCAAGGTTCCAAGCCGATCCTAAGGAAGTTCACCTTAGGGCCGTGAAAAGAATCATGAGATATTTAGTTTACACTCCTAAATTTGGTCTTTGGTACCCCAAGCGATCCACCTTTGATTTAATAGGATATTCAGATGTCGATTGGGCAGAGTGTAAAATTGATAGGAAGAGCACATCAGGGACTTGTCAGTTTCTAGGGAGATCCCTGGTGTCTTGGGCTTCAAAGAAACAAAACTCAATAGCTCTTTCTACTGCCGAAGCCAAGTATATTGCCGCAGGACATTGTTGTGCACAATTACTTTGGATGAGGCAAACCCTTAGGGACTATGGCTACAAATTGAGCAAAGTCCCTCTCCTATGTGACAATGAGAGTGCTATCCGCATGGCGGATAATCCCGTTGAACACAGCCGCACTAAGCACATAGACATTCGGTATCTCTTTTTGAGGGATCACCAATAAAGGGGGATATCGAGATTGCTTATGTTAGCACCAAAGAACAATTAGTCGATATCTTTACCAAACCATTAGATGAGAAAACCTTTAGCAAACTTAGGAATGAGCTAAATATTCTTGATTCTCGAAATTTTGATTGAAACATTACACACATAGCTCATTTGTATACCTTTGATCATATCTCTTTCGTGGCTATGACTAATGTGTTGTCAAGTGTATTTCTATGCTAAGTCGTAGATTGAAAGGGAAATGGAGTCTTCGGCGAAGACAAGGCTTCCACTCCACTCTAACGGTATCGTTTATCCTTTGCCGTCACTCCACATCACTCTCCAAATTTGGTATAATCTTTCACTCATATTTCATTTACCAATGGGGAGAAAGTATAAAGGGCTCACAAAGTCTCCATTTTTGGCGATTAATGCCAAAGGGGGAGAAATATTAAGCCCAAAGCAAAAGGACCGCACCACCACCTTTTGAAATTTTTTAAATTGGTATGTTTAATTTCAAATTGGTATTTTGATTTTTAATTGGTATATTTTCAAAATTAGCATCTAAATATATTTCCAATTGACATCTATTTAAAACCCTCTTGAAAGCTAAGAGGAGAATTTTATTCAGGGGGAGTTTTGTTTAGTCAAAGGAAAAGCATTTGAAACAGGGGGAGAAATTTCAAATCTTGAAAATGCTTCTTACAATCTTATTCATATACCTTTGACTATTTGCAAAAGACTTTGAAAAATAATTTCCAAAAAGATTTGCAAAAACAAAACAAGTGGGAGATTGAAAGGGACCATGCATATCTAGTAAAAGTATAAATTGGTTTAATTCTATGTAACCTATGCACTTACCTTATGCAAACTAGTTCAATTCTGCACTTATATATTTGATTTGGTTTGTGTTGGCATCAATCACCAAAAAGGGGGAGATTGAAAGGGAATTAGGGTTTACCCTTTTCCTATAAATAATTTTGGTGGTTGAATGCCCAACACAAATGATTGGACTAACTAGTTTGCTCTAGATTATATATTCCACAGGTGCATAAAGGTTCAACACAAACCAATAAAAGATCAAAGTTAGGGTTCAAAAGCAAAGGAGCAAAGGAACTGAAGGGTGCCCTGGTCTGGTGCACCGGACTGTCCGGTATGCCACCAGACAGTGTCCGGTGCACCAGGACCGTACAACTCCAAACTCGCCACCTTCGGGTTTCTCAGGCGTCGCTCCACTATAATTCACTGGACTGTTCGGTGTGCCACCGAACTATCCAGTGCACCAGCGGAGCAACGGCTAACAGTGCAATGGTCGACTGCAACGAACACCTGTAAACGCTATAGTGCGCGGACAGTGCACGCAGAAGTCAGAGCAGCCGCCAGAGGCATACCGGATAGTGAACAGTACATGTTCGGTGCGGCACCGGACTGTCCAGTGCAACTAGAAGACAAAGCTCCAACGGTCCTGGAGGGTCCACCTTGATCCAGCAGTAGTGGGTGCCCCAATCTTGAGGTACCAACAGAAACAAAACAAAAAAATTTAGAAATTTCTATAACAATCATGAAGCCATGAAATGAGGGCATAAGGCAAGGTTTTAAAATCTTCTACAATAATAACCATGGCAAGCTATAAAACTTAGATATCTATTGCTATTGAAAATTAGGAATTCTCTGGATTAGATATTTGTTAAGATCTTTCTAAAATGTGTACAAGTGGCACTTGATAAGTGTCGATGGCTAGTGCAACAACCTTTGCTCTATTGCCTACACACATATTCAACTCATTTGTAGCAAATATTCTAGTCCTTTTTAGTCCTTGCAATGATTTGCAAGTATGAATCATCGATCTGATATCAAATACCCATGATTCACTAAAAGAAATAGCCAGATTAATTTCAATAACATATATACACAAAATAGAAGTCTCAATTTCCTTAGTCTTCTAAGTACTTCTTGTAGTTTCTAGACCGTTTCTCAAGGTCACCACAATGAAATTTTTGTCTTTAGAAGAAAGGCCAGACTTAGACTTTGCATTTAGCTTTGAGATCTCATCTTTAGCCTTGCCCTCACCTTTGCCCTTCATCTTTAGCAAATGTCTAGGACTTACCCTATTAGATTAAAATAATCAATGAGACTTTGCTTTGGTAGGCCCACCAAGTGATGATTAGAATCTATATAAACATAGTAATTGGAAGGGTATCAAAATAAACTCTTAATTTTTTAGGGAAACTATCCTATCATAGTAAGGTAGGAAAATAAACCATCGCAGATAATTATATTAAATGTAGGATAGAAGTCATCCATTTATCATGGTGATCTACATCATCAAGTCCTATATGTGGTTTCTATATTTGGGTCATATTATTCATAATATTTTCTATAAAACCATGCTAGGTGGAGAGTCAGATACTACCATGCAGTATGAAAATGGTTTGTCCAAATAATCTGTGTCGTACACTCAGAAATTCCTGGTCACATCACTGAAAGCTCTATATAAGTATCACCAGATTAATCAAATCTAGTTGATTTCGAGACAAGCTAAATGTCTCTATTTTTACTGTCAATCATATTGACAATTGTGTGACATAGGGCCATAACAGTATATCCAATTCAGATTTCTTGACTTTCTCAATCTAAAAGATACATGTATTGTTACCCCTACGGTGATTCTAGTCAGTAGAGATATGCGACTATACCGGCAATTACCTCATTTGTCCTAAGTGGTGCTATAACCAAAGAAAAATAGATGCAATACACTAGGAGTATCACCTATATGCAAATAATCTAGATCAAAAATTGTGCATGACCTAGCTCTGGTACCACTGATGGAAATCATGCACGATACACACTAGCATATCTACCATGTTTAACCAAGATTGCATGTAACTACAGAATCATGCATTTCTACTACTAGACGCGCAACACAGTGGAAGGACACATTGATGTAGTGGAAGTCATCGAATGTCCTTGCGTACCAACAACAACACATTTGCCCATCCTCCACAAGTTCGTTATTGATCAACACCACAGTAACAACAGTGTCACCGTGGTATATCCATACGTGTGAAGATGAAATATCGTAATGCCGGTGTGCTAACACCATGCATATCGAGAGAAGCGGTGTCGACGTATCGAGCGTCTGCAACCATAGGAAGAGACAGTGGTAGCTAATATGATTCTCTCAAGCATGCCAGACCTTTGGTACATATAGACCCTTACTAATGTGTTTTTACCATAAAGACTCATTAGTGTTATCATATGTCATTATTGTCTCTTGAACATATATTCAACAATTGGTATTAAAGATATCAATTACTTAATATCGGTGCATGCAACCGAGACTATAAGCTAAGACATTTAGTTTCGATTGTCTGGTATCCATTGAAGCCAGCTGTTCAGGCTGCTGCAGCTGCAATCTATAGAGACAAAAATATTGTAGAAACAGTAGAAACCGGTACAGATTAAAGCCAAAGGAATAAGCTGACAAATGTTTTTTGTGTAGCACTTCTACCGTCGCTGTCCCATGAAGATCATGCGGAATAATGTACAAGGTCCGGTACTAACACACATGGTGGATGGGGTGAACCGAGAATTACAACCTATCTGTCGACGGACATGGTGGATGGCTGCACTGACCTGGAATTGCTGCGCCAAACAATTCGTTTTTTTAGAAAGTTCATATGGTAAACTATTGGAGGGGGTAAATTAAGGTTGGTGCTTATTTTGTTAACTTGTCTCTGGTTTAGCAAGTAAATTATACATCAGAGTCCTAGAGATTCTCTAATTACTAAAAACTACTGGAGAGGAAGATAAAAATAGAACCCTCTATTTATTTTGTTCATTGATCACTTGGCATAATCATGCATTGACTTCCCAAATGATTTTTAAGGAGAACTTTGGAGACGTTCTGAGTGTATGCATATATAGAGATAGATTCGGTGGAATTTAGCTTTTAAACTGCTACGTGGTGCTTGCAAAAAAACAAAATAAAAAAATGGCATGTCCTGGAGCTCGGGTACATGAACTTTTACATTCTTCTTTGAAAAAACAAACACAACGTGAATAAGTGTCTGATGTGAAACCAGACGTACTCTAATACATGCAGGATTGTACGTAGGACGTGGTAGAAGTTTGGTCAATAATATGCTACTACCAACGAGCAGCAGCAACCCAGATTAAAGGAAATACATATACGTGGGTGGTGCTTGTTCGCCACTTTAGTAAAAAGCGTATTTTCGACGTTTAAAGCCATCAGACATAAGTTATTTTTGACAGACGGTCGTAGGATTATGATCGACGGTACCCATCCCTCTGTCGTAAAGGGTCAAAAATACTCTTATTTCCGACCGTGGACGTTGGACATAAGCTATGTCTGACGGCACCTTTCGGCCATCGGCGTTTATCCTCGGTAACGGCAGTTAACGGTCGTCCATCACTTATGTCTGGTGGCCTATATTAGCCGACGGCCTATGTTAGCCTTCAGACATAATGAAGTATTATGTCCGATGGCTTGTGTTAAGCCATCAGACATAATGAATTTCAGCAGTTGCAAAAAATTATATTTTTGTACATTTCTGACATTTACAAACAAAACCACAGATTTCATATACAACCACATGTTACGGAACCTCCCAAGTCATTAGGCCCACCTATAGTTGTCCTTGTCCAACGGACCTCAGACAACCCTACAGGTGACCCTGAATCACTTGACAAGTTCGGTATCTACTTTTCTTACCTTTCCCAAGAGCGTTTTACCCGTCACGCAGACATTACAAGCATCGGAGTTACGAAAGTGCGAAAGCCATTACATTAACTTACCTTTATTTAAAAGTAAGACAAAGATTAATATTTACAGACCAGAATATAACATACGAGTGCAGAGTATTATTATTACAAGCCAAGGGAGGCAAAAACCCCTCCCGATAAGTTTTACACAAAAGTTTTTATGGAGGATCCTTTCCTCCCGCAGCTTTACTCTTGGTATTCTTCTTTTGAGACCACCTTGGAACAGAAACAACAAAAGTTTGTTGCTTCCTCACCTAAAAATAATAGGGAATAAAACACTGAGTATGGAATTACTCAGCAAGACTTACCCGACTAAAAAAAGACTCTCAAGGGTATGCTGGTTATAAGGGAGTCAAGGTAAGGTTTCTCAATAATCAATGACTTTGTTTGCAGAAATGCTTACTAACAGTGGATCCTTAAAAATCCAGTTTTATTTGTCAAGTTAAGTTTAATTACCTGTAACTAGAGTTCTTTCTACCCTAGTTCAATCACTTGACCTACACTAGCCAATTTCTTAACAACCCTTCATCTTTACTGGAGTTCTACGTATAGGTCAGTGACCAAGTCTTCATAACCGCGAAGGTACGGAGATCCGAATCGATTATACTCAGCTGAGGATCTCCGATCACACGACATATGTAGCACTTAACCCTTGCATATGTCAACCCGCCACCGGGGTTCTTAAGACCAGATCAGGGTCACGCCAACTGAGAGCACAGATACACCACCATCCAGCCTCTTGCCACGTAGGGTACACGCTACTCTCGCCATCTCTCCACTCCCATTGCATGGTATCTTATTCTGGTATTAGTCTGCCCGAGGCAAAGCTTACCCATGACGAGGCATGTGACCAATTAAAGGGTCCTCGGTCAGCAGGACTACATCGACACGGTCCTTAATCGACTCAGACGAAGACACTACACCGAGACTCTCTTCTCGTGTAAGTCACCCGCCCGGTCTCAGCTTAATCATTTCAAATCCCAAAGTTTGGTACCTGACAGAGGTACATCTTTTCCGATGCTGAACCCATCATGGCCATGATGGACTCACCATCAAGTTTTATTTTCAAAAACATCCCTCCCACTTTGCCACATCATCTTTTGTAAAAACAAAACATTTTTTTTTTGCTAAAGCAAGACTAAGCATAGTAAAAACCGTTTGTAAAAATAGGGATTCAAAGGAAGGTAATCAAATTCAAGGAAGGTAATGCAGGAATTGTTTTAGCATTCAACTCCTATCACCTAATGCATCAAGCGAGTGAGAAAGATTTTAAAAGAATCAAGGAGGTGGCAAATGCACCGGGGCTTGCCTTGGTTTACAGGTGAATCAGGCTCGGATCCACAGATATCAAAATAAAAGCAGTTGCCTGCCTAATGTTCCTCGGGTGGTGGTGGCGAAGTCTTTTCTTCTTCTACTTCAACTTCTTCCTTGTTTTCTAAATATAACCATACATAATAATGAATGCCCATGTAATGCTCATGAGAGTGCAAAGATAGTAAAAGTTTATTTTCTAAAGTCTTGAATCTAATTTTCCTTCATGGTTCTCCGAGAACCTAGGGTTTCCGGAGTTAATAAAGGAATTCAAAGGGCAGGGGTAGGGTTTTGGGTCCTAAGTATCAAACAAGGTCCAAATCATACCAAACTCTGCCCAAGGCTTCTAAATAATGTATAAAGATCATCTAAAAAGTTTGGGGATTTTTTGGAGTTATTATCTATTTTCTAAAAATCCAGAAATAATGTTTTAGGCTATTTTAAATGCTCCAAAATTCTCTATTTGACCTAAAAATCATGAAACTATTTTTATTAAATTCTATGAAAATTAGGAATTTAGCAAAATTGGTTTGACATTTTTACCATTTTTCTACAATTTTCTATAGATTTCTAAAGTTTCACAGAAAAAGAAAAGAGAAAAGCTTAAACAGTGTTGGGCTCATTTCAGCCGAAGCGGCCCAAGCAGCGAGCGAATTCGCCCGCACGCACGCGTGCCCGCGATGACTTTGCAAAAACGCCCTTACCGGTTCAAAATTAGAGTGGTGGTCGTTAGCGCTATTCACATGTCTCACCGGCATCTACAAGAACACCCCCGTGCTTATATCCTTTCTCATTTCGAAGTCCACGACGGCGAACCACGTAGGGACGAACTCTGGCGAGCATGTATCGGATGATTCACGTGATGACTAGCGTTCTACTTTGGCAGAGATCAAATCCAAGACCTAACGAGGGTTTCCCCTCAAACAATTTCATCAATGGGACATTGAATCGATCGGTCCATGGAAACAGCGCGGACACTCGAATGGGTATCGCGTTCCCGGTAATTAAGGGGGACTCAGTATAATTGGGTTGGTTGAGGAGCATCAAGGAAGCACACTAATGCTGAAACAAGGCAGCAGAGAGCA
Source organism: Zea mays (assembly GCF_902167145.1). Taxonomy (NCBI): domain Eukaryota; kingdom Viridiplantae; phylum Streptophyta; class Magnoliopsida; order Poales; family Poaceae; genus Zea; species Zea mays. Next base: position 23,315 of record NW_023367162.1, read on the forward strand.
TGAACAAACCTGGAAGTGGCTGGCCACAGCGAGGTGCGTTTTACGGTGGCGGAAACCGTGATTGGGGGAAGTGAGCAATTCTCGGTCCCTGGTGGATAATCCGGGGCAAGGATTGGTGCAATAGATGCGTGATTACCCTATGGAGCCGCGGGTGCACTCAATTTATAGTGATCGTGAGCAGCGGCCAGTGAATTTGGGTTGGAGATCAGCTCACGGTGACTTGGATATTTCACCGTGCTCTGCGTATCGTGGCGAGCTAGGAGAAAACGGTGCAGGAGGGGTAACTGACTATCCTCCATGATCCCTACGACGTGGAGAATGCTTTGCGGCGTGGCACGGTTGAGTGAAACGGCGAGCTCCAGTGAGGATAAACTCGGTCGGCTGCGCGGCAAGTGGACAGGATGGTCGAACCAGCTAGCAATCGCAATCCATCCCGCCCAGATCTTTTTACCCGTCCCCGGTGTTATCCATTCCTCCCCGAGCACGAATCGAGACGGCGGTGGCACGAATCGCGGTGGAGAGGTCATCGACGATGAACGACTGGCAGTCGATCTTCTTCAGTACTATACCATGGCCATTCCTCATTTAGTGCACCTGACAGCCAAAGTTTAGGGCAAATTTTCTCTTAATTTTATGTAATAACATGATCGACAGTCTTTAGCAAAGTTATAGCTCTAGGATCCAGCTATAATCTTGGTATAGCAACCCTAGGCAAATTCTTGCTCGATCATGCCAGAATTCGTGCCCAAAGTTCTTGCAGTTGTATTGTTAGTCTGAAATTTAGACATCAAACAGCCTGACTTTGGGTTTAATTATCTCCAAATTCTTCATAACAAAAATGTTTAATCCCTTAAACAAAGTTGTTCACCTTTGATAGATCTACAAAATTGATGTGGTGACCTATGGCAAATTCTCAATAATTTGGAAGATATAGAGCTCCAAAGTTGAGCCAATGTCACTGAATTTCAGACTTAGGTTTAGAACTCAAATAGGTTCTTTTTGCAAATAGGTCCAAAATTCAGGGTTTAGCTTGCAAATCTTCATGATTGTGAACCATATGACTTAAGATACCTTACTTTCATAGTTTTTGTACTTTAGTCCAAAAGTGCACTGATTTTGCACTTAGCCCCCTAGGGTTTAGGTTTAGGGTTTTCTAGGGTCCTTTTTAGGGTTTTTGGTATTTCAGGGGTGTGAATGTAATTTAGGTCCCTTCTTAGTAACATTTTATGACTATTTCACTTAAGCTTTAGGATTTTCTCTTTTTGGATTTTGTTTTACCCTTCTAAACCCCATTTAGGGTTAAGTACCCTACTCCAGGGTTTTATTTGCAAAATGCCATATCAATACAACTTGTTTGAAACTTCAGCCTAGTGAATGCATTCTAGGTGTATCAAACACATGAAATGCTAATGCTGATGATGTTATGCTCAAGTTTTAGTAACAGTAACACCAGGGGTGTTACACCACATATTCACATACATTCACAAACATCAATTCACATAAGTATTCACATTCACAAACATCACCTCACATTCACAAACATATAGTTCCAAATAGTTGCAACAAGTCTTTTACATCAACATATAGTTCCAAATTAAACACTGACATAGTTCGACACATAGTCCTTGACATGAACATTGACATAGTTCCAAATCAAACACATTTGATGAACTATCACTCATATCCGTCACCTGGTTGGTTCAAGTTATAGCCACTTCCTCCGGCTGGACTCTAGGTGTTGAAAAGGTTGTTCACCTAATAATTTGATGTGTCGTCTTGACCAGACACATCTCTAGGTGCGGCAACTGAAGCGGAAGGTGTCTGAAATCCCTATAACACACCCACATGAAATATTAACCACTAAGTTTTTCATTTTAACACATAAGACAACTATGAACATGTCACACACATATATGTGTACATACCATATGGAATTAAGGCGGGGTGGAGGCAACAACATTGGCAGGCAGTGCAAAGTCCAGAGGCGGCATCCCATATGTCGGCATCGAGACGCCCGCTTGTTGTGCTAGTTGCTACAAATTAGATGCAAGCCATTGTTGAGAAAATAAGGTACACATCATGTGTTTTTAGTTGTTACGAACAAAATGTTACTTCAACTTACCGAGAGTAGAGCTTGATTATGGGCCTAGAGGTTTGAATAATACTCGTCCTTCTTCTTTTGGTACTCAGCTTGTTGCCTCTGATACTCCATTTGTTTCCCTCAAAATTGATTCATGATACTCTGCATGCTGACGCAACACTGCAATCTCTATCTCTTGGGCGGATGATCGAGAACGGGACGACTGCGAAGACGAGGATGTGGACTGTCGTCCATGATGTCTCAGCTCCCTAGAATCAATCGTGGAATCAAAAATACCCAACCTACAAGAGTGAACCATGCACTTAGTAGAGTAAACCATGGACTCAGTTCAATCACAAGCATATGAGAACAATTTTGAAATCCAAATCAAATACTCTCATCTGTCCATGGGCTTGTCCTCCTGCACTAGCATATGCTGCCTGAGGGTCGATTGGCTGGTTCCTCCAATCGTGGTCCTGCCCATGGCGCTGAACCATCTCCTGCCCATACAAAGGCTAGAGGCAAACATACCAAATATATGTTCATTACCAAGTTGATGCACAAACACATAATAGAGTACCAAAAACACACTAGACGGTCGATGGTTGTCTGACTGCATAAAACATCAGGATTCTGTGGATCAGAACCCCTTATGCCCTTGCATATACACCTCCACATTCGTAGGCGTACGGGCGGATTTGACTTCCTGTACATACAAGTTAGAATGACACATTTCTATGTAATTCAAAGTTACAACATAATGTGACATACCATTCGCTTAGCCAAGTGTACATGTCCATCACCGTCGTAGTTGTGGAACGACTCAGTACCACGGTTTCCCATGTTCCTTTCAAAAATGGCATGAAACTCAAGGGAAGCCCACCACCTGCACAAGGCCCGATAACCGTATGATAGGGTGGCCATCCAAGGCACAGACACCTACATGAAATGTTTTTCGATCAAGCAAATAGATGCATTAACATGTACCTAAAACAAGAATCAGTAAAATACTGATATGAGATGCAAAAACTTGTTTAAAAGCATTCCTATCGAACCTGAATGGGTGATCCTCTATAAAAAAACATCAATGGCAATCGAAGTAACATATCTTTCCACCAAACTTCAGTCGGAAGCATAAAGTGTCTTCAGCGCATATCGGAAATGTGAGAATCCCATGACAACTCCATCCAGCAAAGATACCATAAGCCATAAAATCGTGAATAGACCATAAAAACGCAGCTCTCAGGTTGAACTTCTATTTCTTGTAACAATCGTACGCCTCGACTCCTTCCCACAAAATTTTCAATTCTTCAATCAGGGGTCTCATCATCACATCGATCTTTGTTCTAGGATGATCCCGACCAGGTATTACAAGACATAAGAAAATAAATTCATATTTCATGCAAAGAGCTGGCAGAAGGTTGTATGGAACAGCAAATATGAGCCAACATGAGTAGTATGGCGCAGTTAGATTGAAAGGTGAGAAACCATCTATTGCCAAACGGAAGCGGACATTTCGCACTTCAACAGCAAAGCTGGAATCAAAGGCATCTAGTACCTTCCATGCATCTATATCAGCTGGGTGCGCCATGACATCTGGATTCTAGCGTACCCCTTCTTTGTGCCACCTCATGTGTCTGGTTGTATTCTTGGAGATGAACAAACGTTTCAACCGAGTTATAAGAGGCATGTAACTGAATCTGCTTACGTGCTATCTCGGTCGTCACGGTCAAGCCATCATCGTTTTCAACCTCTATGAATCTACGCTCACCACATACTATAAACTTCTTCTCACTCATGGTCTCCTTCCAGAAAATCATATAGTTATTGTCATAGACATCGATTTTTTCGTAGTCCATACCGAGACCAGATAGCAACTTCTTGGACTCATACATGTCCTTTGGCATCTTGTGATTCTTCGGAAGTACATCACTGATCAAGTTCAGAAGCTCCTTGTAGCAGTTGTTTGAGAATGCAAACTTAGACTTAATAGTCATAAGTCGAGTCACGAACACAAGGACGGTCACTTTCGTGTGCTCGTGCAACGGCTCTTCGGTAGCTTTAAGGAGCTCGAAAAACTTCTGAACCTCAGGCATAGGAGGATCCTCATAATCGGAGGGTTGACCGGGGTTCTCCAAATCGACGGGTAGAAGCTCAAGGCGTACATTCATCAAGCATCTCTTCCATCCTATCATAGCCCCCTCTTCATGTGACTGAACTTACGATACAATACGATGAGGTGGGTCCTCACCTGTGGTGCACCCACACCTCATAGCCTGGCATATAACCGTTCTTACAAAGATCTATCGACATAGTCCCTGTCAAGGAAATAAATGTTCCGACACTTGCTACAAGGGCACCTAACATCGATTCCAGTCTCCAACCGAGCAAAAGCATGGTCAAGAAACGCGTCAGTCTTGGCAACCCACTCACTTGATAAAGCACCATTTTTCTTCCAACCTTCATACATCCATCGACGATCCTCCTCCATACTAGATACGAGACGTTAACTTAATTACTTATGATTACTAATAAACCACACTAATACAATATTACATTGAAAAATCATTTCACGGGACCCTAAATCATATAAAATGATCTTATTTTCGAGGGCATAATAATTACACTCGGAAATTAAAAGTTTAAATTATATAGGCACCACTAAATAAACTAAAACAAGCTAATTATAATTACATAATAAACTTAGGTTGTCGGACATAACAAACTAAACATAACTAATAGCAAACAATCTATATGCATATACAAAATTATACTAAAAGTTACAAAATTACCCACTTAGCTGGGCGTAGAGCCAGTGAAGCGAGCGTCGGTGGGGTCGAGGCAGGCGCCGACGGCGTTGGGGACGGGGGCAGAGGCTGAGGCAGGCGTGGGCTGCATCGGAGCGGCTCCGACGGCATCGAGGACGGTGACAAAGGTGTCCATGGGCTCGGGCAGCGTCGGGGGCAGGGCGGGCGCCGGCGCAGGCTGGGGAGGTGCTCGGCGGCGGCTGGTGGGTGGCGGCGGCCTCGGCTTGTGTGTTCCTTGAAGAATGGAACTGAAACGATGCGGGCGGGCGTTGACGGGGTTTAAATCCCTTATGTCCGACAGGCCTCCTAGGCGACCGTCGGACATAAGGTTATGTCCGACGGCTTATCTGATAGCCATCGAAAATAACCTTATGTCTAACGGTCCGTCTAACAGCCGTCGAACGTAGGATCTTATGTCCGACGGCTACCTTAGGCCGTCGGATATAACGTTCTATCTGACGGCCACCTAGGAGGTCGTCTGTCACCCGGTTTTGGAAGGTAAACAGAATGCGAACCATGTACGTGCCAGGATCAGAAACTCACTTACATAGCGATTACATAATTGGACATCATCACACATTGCTCAAAGTAAATAGTGGAAATAGTACTTTATTACATCAAGATGTCCAAGACATCCACGGAGTCATTAACATAACATTGTCATTACTATTATCAAAGTGCGGAAAAGTGAGTGTAGCAGATAAAGCCATTCATAGGCAGCTGACTGGAGGTTCACCACTAACATAACTAGAACTCATCGCAGTCCTGGAACTCATCAAAGTCCTCCATGTTGCTGCATCTCCTCCTGAGCACTGAATATAGTGGCGACAACCTTGGGTGGGGTGGTTTTCAAAGCAAGGGTGAGTACACATCAACATACTCAGCAAATGTCCCGTTTGGCTAATGTGGACTAGCTGTATGTGGAGTTAAGGTTAAGAAATTGCTTTTAGTTGGTCAGATATTTATTACCTAGTAGTAAAGCCATGTTTTAGCAATAAACCCAGTTATTACCTAAAAGTACTCCCTCCAAGAGGAAATACCAGAGATCAAAGTTATATTTATCATCATTAACCATAATCATAAAAGTATCCAAAGTTCTTCTAATCAAAAGGATCCCAAGACTGCTCTTAACTGTGAGCACGACTGATATACCAGTTTCTAACACTCTGTAGAGGTTGCACACTTTACCCACGAGTCATGATCCCTTTCCAGCCTAGGTTGTACAAACTCGATCTTCACAACCGAGGTGAATGGCTAGGGATACACTACGTAGCCTTTACAAAGATTCCCAAGAGGTCATAGCCGCCCGTTAGGTTTCTCTAGTTTGATAAACACAATAATTCTCCCCACAGGAAGGGTGACTAACAAAACCAAATCGAAAGAACCTCGGCAACCAGCCTCGGCAGAGCAAGTGTTCTGCCTGGACCCCATAGACGCCCTACGGCGAAGCCAACTACACCTCAAGTTCCTCTAATTAATCAGCTAAGGGTGTCCCATTCCACACTCATGGTTGTACTGTTATCCCAGGTGGTCACTCAATGAACAGGTCCTTACGGAGAGGTACTCAGGAAATAGCCTGAGTCCCCTAAAGTATCACAAGATCATCATCAAGATAACATCATTGTATCATAAAGATTCACATCATGTTCATTGATTAAGTTAAAGCAATAGCATAAAGCTTAGAAACCCAAAAAGGTAAACAAGGATAAGGTAAATACAGACTAGTTAATCCTTAGGTTTAAATAATGTAATGCGGGACGGTGAACTATAAAGTAAGTAGGACATAGTAGGTCGGAGGACTCTTGCCTTCACCAGGTTGTTGCTCAGGAAGATCTTCAGCAACACACTAAGGAACCACGAGCTGCTCAGTGTCTAAACAAAGCGATCATGCATTCAATGCAATTGGATAAAGACAAGTGAACAATACACCAAACATATACAACCAAGTGAACACAATTTTGATAGAGCAATGTGAACACAAAAGGTCAACTTAGGTGCTAGAGTGAACTGGCACACTAGTGGTTTGTGATTCCCTAAATATTATCTATCTCCATGGATTGCATAATTTTAATTCCACTAATTTTAGTGAGACACAAAATTATACCAGGGATAAATTCATACATTACATATTATTAATCTCACAAGGTTGAACATCTAATTACCATTAGGGTTTTCCTTTTTATTTTCTTATTTAGTAAACAAACTATTACATATACTAACCTATAGTCTAGGCATAAAATTAACATGTACAGACAGTGAATGATCATAATTTATTTGGACAGAGAATAATCCTATGAACATTTTGCAATTTGAATCACTCAATTTGAAGTTCATATGCAAAAGATATGAAATAAACAAGTTTTGAAGTTTAAAATACAAAAATGGGCCTAAATTTGTGAATAAATAGAAGTCTAGGGTTCAATCCGTAAGATTACAGAGGCCTACACGTGAAAACCAGGGACAGCGGGTTGATTTCTAAAAAGCGAGGGTCTCTTTAGCAAAACTGCCACGCGAAGGGGTACATGGTTGCGCTAGCCGTCCGATCTCCGAGCAAAGGTCTAGATTAGAATAGCGAGCGAGGGCGCAGGCTCTTGACAGGTGGGCTCGGGTGGGTTGAGGCACTGACACACAGGGCCCATGGGTCAGCAGTATGAAGAGGACACGGGGCGCGTTGGCCACTGGATTGTAGATCGATGGCTCTGGTTCCATAAACCACGCGAACCGTTATCCATGACTTCAGGTCCGTCAGATCAAGACCGGGCGGTTCGGATTCGGCACGAGGGGTTTAGTCTCCTCTGGTCAGCTAGGGGTGGCGCTCTCAGCAGGACACAGCAGCGCAGTCGCCGGAGGCGAGGCAGACCGGGGCTTCTAGGACACTAGGGGTTGGTCTGGGTAGCCAAAGAGGTTGGGGAGGACTCGGCAAGCACTATGGCAAGGTCTGGGTGCCGAGAATAGGACTAAGACAGGCAGACGGTGGAGGGGGACCCTCGGGCGAATCCAAGGTTACTCTGGCGAGCAATACCCGTCGCGGTGAGGGTTAAACCGGCGCTCTGCGGTCGGCATAGGCTCCAGGGAGAGGGTGGGGGTGCTCTAGGCCTAAGTTCAGGCTCAGGAAGGGGTTGCAGTGGTTGAACGCCGTGAAGATGCTACGGCCCGGCGAGGGGCAACTTCGACGGCCAAAATCCCCCACGTATAGCAGAATTGGCGCAAAAGAGGGACACAGGAATGTCACTTACCCAGATACGGTGCTTCGGGCAGCTTGGCACGGCGCGATGGGGCTCTGGTTGGCCGGACGTTGAAGAATCATGACGGCAGGCGAGCTCCAACCTGCGCAGGGGAGAGGTGGAGCGCAGATCGGGTAGAGGATTTGAGGAAAGGGGAAACCACCATGGGTTCCCGGTGCGCCAAGCTCAGGCAAAGCTCACCATGGCCAAAGCGCTGGCAGAAGTCTAGCGGCGACAGCAGAAAGGTGAAGCAACAGCGGGGGGCGGCGCTGCGGCTGGGTGAGTGCGAGGGCAGGGAAAGAGCGAATGTGAGGCAGGGGCGAGCTGAGGGAGTGTTCGGGGTCTTCACCTAGCACTCGGGTGACATGGAGAGGTCGTGGGGACGTGGGCGCGCTTTGACCGCATGGGCGCACGCCATGGGCGCGGGCGCGACAGTTGCAGGGGAGGGGATGGGTCTGACAATAGGGGTCGCGAGTCAGCGAGGGAACGCGCGGGCGAGCAGGGCGCGGTGCTGTCGGGGTGGTCCCACTAAGAAGAGAGGGAGAGGGCGAGCAGGGCGTGGCGCCGATAGGTGGGGCCCGCTTGTCAGCGGATGCGGGCGGTTAATTAATGCTGGATGGGCCGAAAGGCCAAGGAGGGAGGAGGTTCGAGCTTCTTTCCTTTTCTTTTTTTTTGAAATTTCTAATGTCTTTTCTATTTTAATTTCTTTATGGTTTTCAAATCAAACTCAAACCAAATTTCAAATTCAAACCAATTCAAACATGTGCATCAAACAAAAGAATAATTTAGGCTCAGCATGATGCAACATTTCATGACTCACATAAGTTTTGACAAAATAAATAATTAAACCCTCGCCTAATTCACTTACTTTTAATCAAAAGGAAAAGAGAGAGAGACAAGAGGTAACACCTGAATTTGGTTGGCATTTAGAGAAGAAATTTTATACCCTCAAATTCAGGGTGTTACACCGTCGAACATAATATAGCTGTCGGATGTCTGTCGTTTTACTGTTGTGCGTTACCAATGGATAGCAACTAATGGGCAATGCAAGGACGAGAGAAAAATTATAACTAGAGAGATGGGTCAGTCGACGGAGGGTCTAGAAGCATGCAAGCTCCTTGAGGCAACCCTTGGTGCTGCCCTTGGCGTTCGTGCGTATAGCCATGGTCTTGTTGTTGGTGCCGCTATACTCGACGTTGACGTCATCCATGGTGACAGCCGGTGCATGGGATCTTGGCAGTGCAGAGCAGGCTAACGGCCTCCGGGGTGGAGGAGGTGCCGGTGATGTTCTTGAAGGTGACGTCCTTGAGAGGAGAATTCCACAGGTGCATAAAGGTTCAACACAAACCAATAAAATATCAAAGTTAGGGTTCAAAAGCAAAGGAGCAAAGAAACTGAAGGGTACCCTGGTCTGGCGCACCGGACTGTCTGGTATGCCACCGGACAGTGTCCGGTGCACCAGGACCGTACAACTCCAAACTCGCCACCTTTGGGTTTCTCAGGTGTAGCTCCGCTATAATTCACTGGACTGTCCGGTGTGCCACTGGACTGTCCGGTGTGCCACCGGACTATCCGGTGCACCAGCGGAGCAACGGCTAACAGTGCAACGGTCGACTGCAACGAACACCTCTAAACGCTATAGTACGCGGACAGTGCGCGCAGAAGTCAGAGCAGCCGCCAGAGGCGCACCGGACAGTGAACAGTACATGTCCGGTGCGGAACCGGACTGTCCAGTGCAACTAAAAGACAAAGCTCCAATGGTCCTGGAGGGTCCAGCTTGATCCAGCAGTAGTGGGTGCCCCAATCTTGAGGTACCAACAGAAACAAAACAAAAAATTTAGAAATTTCTATAACAGTCATGAAGCCATGAAATGAGGGCATAAGGCAAGGTTTCAAAATCTTCTACAATAATAACCATGGCAAGCTATAAAACTTAGATATCTGTTGCTATTGAAAATTAGGAATTCTCTGGATTAGATATTTGTTAAGATCTTTCTAAAATGTGTACAAGTGGCACTTGATAAGTGTCGATGGCTAGTGCAACAACCTTTGCTCTATTGCCTACACACATATTCAACTCATTTGTAGCAAATATTCTAGTCCTTTTTAGTCCTTGCAATGATTTGCAAGTATGAATCACCGATCTGATATCAAATACCCATGATTCACTAAAAGAAATAGCCAGATTAATTTCAATAACATATATAAACAAAATAGAAGTCTCAATTTCCTTAGTCTTCTAAGTACTTCTTGTAGTTCCTAGATATATAAACAAAATAGAAGTCTCAATTTCCTTAGTCTTCTAAGTACTTCTTGTAGTTCCTAGACCGTTTCTCAAGGTCACCACAATGAAATTTTTGTCTTTAGAAGAAAGGCCAGACTTAGACTTTGCATTTAGCTTTGAGATCTCATCTTTAGCCTTGCCCTCACCTTTGCCCTTCATCTTTAGCAAATGTCTAGGACTTACCCTATTAGATTAAAATAATCAATGAGACTTTTCTTTGGTAGGCCCACCAAGTGATGATTAGAATCTATATAAACATAGTAATTGGAAGGGTATCAAAATAAATTCTTAATTTTTTAGGGAAACTATCCTATCATATTTAGTACATGGGTGGATAGTAAGGTAGGAAAATAAACCATCGCATATAATTATATTAAATGTAGGATAGAAGTCATCCATTTATCATGGTGATCTACATCATCAAGTCCTATATGTGGTTTCTATATTTGGTTCATATTATTCATAATATTCTCTATAAAACCATGCTAGGTGGAGAGTCGGATACTACCATGCGGTATGAAAATGGTTTGTCCAAATAATCTATGTCGTACACTCAGAAATTCCTGGTCACATCACTGAAAGCTCTATATAAATATCACCAGATTAATCAAATCAAGTTGATTTCAAGACAAGCTAAATGTCTCTATTTTTACTGTCAATCATATTGACAATTGTGTGACATAGAGCCATAACAGTATATCCAATTCAGATTTCTTGACTTTCTCAATCTAAAAGATACATGTATTGTTATCCCTACGGTGATTCTAGTCGGTAGAGATATGCAACTATACCGGCAATTACCTCATTTGTCCTAAGTGGTGCTATAACCAAAGAAAAATAGATGCAATATACTAGGAGTATCACCTATATGCAAATAATCTAGATCAAAAATTGTGCATGACCTAGCTCTGGTACCACTGATGGAAATCATGCACGATACACACTAGCATATCTACCATGTTTAACCAAGATTGCATGTAACTACAGAATCATGCATTTCTACTACTAGACGCGCAACACAGTGGAAGGACACATTGATGTAGTGGAAGTCATCGAATGTCCTTACGTACCAACAACAACACATTTGACCATCCTCCTCAAGTTCATTATTGATCAACACCACAGTAACAACAGTGTCACCATGGTATATCCATACGTGTGAAGATGAAATATCGTAATGTCGGTGCGCTAACACCATGCATATCGAGAGAAGCGGTGTCGACGTATCGAGCGTCTGCAACCATAGGAAGAGACAGCGGTAGCTAATATGATTCTCTCAAGCATGCCAGACCTTTGGTACATATAGACCCTTACTAATGTGTTTTTACCATAAAGACTCATTAGTGTTATCATATGTCATGATTGTCTCTTGAACATATATTCAACAATTGGTATTAAAGATATCAATTAATTAATATCGGTGCATGCAACCGAGACTATAAGCTAAGACATTTAGTTTCGATTGTCTGGTATCCGTTGAAGCCAGTTGTTCAGGCTGCTGCAGCTGCAATCTATAGAGACAAAAATATTGTAGAAATAGTAGAAACCAGTACAGATTAAAGCCAAAGGAATAAGTTGACAAATGTTTTTGTGTAGCACTTCTATCGTCGCTGTCCCATGAAGACCATGGGGAATAATGTACAAGGTCCGGTACTAACACACATGGTGGATGGGGTGAACCGAGAATGACAACCTATCTGTCGACGGACATGGTGGATGGCCGCACTGACCTGGAATTGCTGCGCCAAACAATTCGTTTTTTTTAGAAAGTTCATATGGTAAACTATTGAAGGGGGTAAATTAAGGTTGGTGCTTATTTTGTTAACTTGTCTCTGGTTTAGCAAGTAAATTATACATCAGAGTACTGAAGATTTTCTAATTACTAAAAACTACTGGCGAGGAAGATAAAAATAGAGCCCTCTATTTATTTTGTTCATCGATCACTTGGCATAATCATGCATTGACTTCCCAAATGATTTTTAAGGAGGGTTTTGGAGACGTTCTGAGTGTATGCATATATAGAGATAGATTCGGTGGAATTTAGCTTTTAAACTGCTACGTGGTGCTTGCAAAAAAAACAAAAGAAAACAAAAATGGCATGTCCTGGAGCTCAGGTACATGAACTTTTACATTCTTCTTTGAAAAAACAAACACAACGTGAATAAGTGTCTGATGTGAAACCAGACGTACTCTAATACATGCAGGATTGTACGTAGGACGTGGTAGAAGTTTGGTCAATAATATGCTACTAGAACGAGCAGCAGCAACCCAGATTAAAGGAAATACATATACGTGGGTGGTGCTTGTTCGTCACTTTAGTAAAACAGGGTATTTTCGACGGTTAAAGCCATCAGACATAAGTTATTTTCGACGGACGGTCGTAGGCTTATGTTCGACGGTACCCGTCCCTCTGTCATAAAGGGTCAAAAATACTCTTATTTCCGACGGTGGCCATTGGACATAAGCTATGTCTGACGACACCTTTCGGCCATCGGCGTTTATCCTCGGTAACGGCAGTTAACGGTCGTCCATCGCTTATGTCTGGTGGCCTATATTAGCCGACAGCCTATGTTAGCCTTCGGACATAATGAAGTATTATGTCCGACGGCTTGTGTTAAGCCATCAGACATAATGAATTTCAGCAGTTGCAAAAAAATTATATTTTTGTACATTTCTGACATTTACAGAGAAAACCACAGATTTCATATACAACCACATGTGACGGAACCTCCCAAGTCATTAGGCCCACCTACAGTTGTCCTTGTCCAACGGACCTCAGACAACCCTACAGGTGCCCCTGAATCACTTGACAAGTTCGCTATCTACTTTTCTTACCTTTCCCAAGAGCGTTTTACCCGTCACGCAGACATTACAAGCATCGGAGTTACGAAAGTGCGAAAGCCATTACCTTAACTTACCTTTATTTAAAAGTAAGACAAAGATTAATATTTACAGACCAGAATATAACATACGAGTGCAGAGTATTATTATTACAAGCCAAGGGAGGCAAAAACCCCTCTCGATAAGTTTTACACAAAAGTTTTTATGGAGGATCCTTTCCTCCCGCAGCTTTACTCTTGGTCTTCTTCTTTTGAGATCACCTTGGAACAGAAACAACAAAAGTTTGTTGCTTCCTCACCTAAAAATAATAGGGAATAAAACCCTGAGTATGGAATTACTGAGCAAGACTTACCCGACTAAAAAAGACTCTTAAGGGTATGCTGGTTATAAGGGAGTCAAGGTAAGGTTTCTTAATAATCAACGATTCTGTTTGCAGAAATGCTTACTAACAGTGGATCCTTAAAATCCAGTTTTATTTGTCAAGTTAAGTTTAATTACCTGTAACTAGAGTTCTTTCAACCCTAGTTCAATCACTTGACCTACACTAGCCAATTTCTTAACAACCCTTCATCTTTACTGGAGTTCTACGTATAGGTCAGTGACCAAGTTTTCATAACCGTGAAGGTACAGAGATCCGAATCGATTATACTCAGCTGAGGATCTCTGATCACACGACATATGTAGCACTTAATCCTTGCTTATGTCAACTCGCCACCGGGGTTCTTAAGACCATATCAGGTTCACGCCAACCGAGAGCACAGATACACCACCGTCCAGCCTCTTGCCACGGAGGGTACACGCTACACTCGCCATCTCTCCACTCCCATTGTGTGGTATCTTATTCTGGTATTAGTCTGCCCGAGGCAAAGCTTACCCATGACGAGGCATGTGACCAGTTAAAGGGTCCTCGGTCAGCAGACCTACATCGACATGGTCCTTAATCGACTCAGATGGAGACACTACACCGAGACTATCTTCTCATGCAAGTCACCCGCCCGATCTTAGCTTAATCATTTCAAATCCCAAAGTTTGGTACCTGACAGAGGTACATCTTTTCCGATACTGAACCCATCATGGCCATGATGGACTCACCATCAAGTTTTATTTTCGAAAACATCCCTCCCACTTTGCCACATCATCTTTTGTAAAAACAAAACATTTTGTTTTGCTAGAGCAAGACTAAGCATAGTAAAAACCGTTTGTAAAACAGGGATTCAAAGGAAGGTAATCAAATTCAAGGAAGGTAATGCATGAATTGTTTTAGCATTCAACTCCTATCACCTAATGCATCAAGCAAGTGAGAAAGATTTTAAAAGAATCAAGGAGGTGGCAAATGCACCGGGGCTTGCCTTGGTTTACAGGTGAATCAGGCTCGGATCCGCAGATATCAAAATAAAAGCAGTTGCCTGCCTGATGTCCCTCGGGTGGTGGTGGCGAAGTCTTTTCTTCTTCTACTTCAACTTCTTCCTCGTTTTCTAAATATAACCATACATAATAATGAATGCCCATGTAATGCTCATGAGAGTGCAAAGATAGTAAAAGTTTATTTTCTAAAGTCTTGAATATAATTTTCCTTCACGGTTCTCCGAGAACCTAGGGTTTCCGGAGTTAATAAAGGAATTCAAAGGGCAGGGGTAGGGTTTTGGGTCCTAAGTATCAAACAAGGTCCAAATCATACCAAACTCTACCCAAGGCTTCTAAATAATGTATAAAGATCATCTAAAAAGTTTGGGGATTTTTTGTAGTTATTATCTATTTTCTAAAAATCCAGAAACAATGTTTTAGACTATTTTAAATGCTCCAAAATTCTCTATTTGACCTAAAAATCATGAAACTATTTTTATTAAATTCTATGAAAATTAGGAATTTAGCAAAATTGGTTAGACATTTTTACCATTTTTCTACAGTTTTCTATAGATTTCTAAAGTTTCACAGAAAAAGAAAAGAGAAAAGCTTAAACAGTGTTGGGCTCATTTCAGCCGAAGCGGCCCAGCAGCGAGCAAATTCGCCCGCGCGCACGCGTGCCCGCGACAACTTTACAAAAACGCCCTTACCGGTTCAAAATTAGAGTGGCGGTCCTTGGCGCTATTCACATGTCTCACTGACATCTACAAGATGGCGAACCGCGTAGGGACGAACTCCGGCGAGCATGTATCAGATGATTCACGTGATGACTAGCGTTCTACTTTGGCAGAGATCAAATCTAAGACCTAACGAGGGTTTCCCCTCAAACAATTTCATCAATGGGACATTGAATCGATCGGTCCATGGAAACAGCGCGGACACTCGAATGGGTATCGCGTTCCCGGTAATTAAGGGGGACTCAGTGTAATTGGGTTGGTTGAGGAGCATCAGGGAAGCACACTAATTCTGAAACAAGGCAGCAGAGAGCATGAACAAACCTGGAAGTGGCTGGCCACGGCGAGGTGCGTTTTACGGTGGCGGAAACCGTGATTGGGGGAAGTGAGCAATTCTCGGTCCCTGGTGGATAATCCGGGGCAAGGATTGGTGCAATAGATGCGTGATTACCCTATGGAGCCGCGGGTGCACTCAATTTATAGTGATCGTGAGCGGCGGCCAGGGAATTTGGGTTGGAGATCAGCTCACGGCGACTTGGATATTTCACCGTGCTCTGCGTATCGTGGCGAGCGAGGAGAAAACGGTGCAGGAGGTGTAACTGACTATCCTCCACGATCCCTACGACGTGGAGAATGCTTTGCGGCGTGGCACGGTTGAGTGAAACGGCGAGCTCAGGTGAGGATAAACTCGGACGGCCGCGCGGCAAGTGTACAGGATGGCCGGACCAGCTAGCAATCGCAATCCATCCCGCCCAGATCTTTTTACCCATCCCCGGTGTTATCCATTCCTCCCCGATCACGAATCGAGACAGCGGTGGCACGAATCGCGGCGGAGAGGTCATCGACGATGAACGGCTGGCAGTCGATCTTCTTCAGTATTGTACCATGGCCATTCCTCATTTAGTGCACCTGACAGCCAAAGTTTAGGGCAAATTTTCTCTTAATTTTATGTAATAACATGATCGACACTCTTTAGCAAAGTTATAGCTCTAGGATCCAGCTATATTATTGGTATAGCAACCCTAGGCAAATTCTTGCTCGATCATGCCAGAATTCGTGCCCAAAGTTCTTGCACTTGTACTGTTAGTCTGAAATTCAGACATCAAACAGCCTGACAGCCTGACTTTGGGTTTAATTATCTCCAAATTCTTCATAACAACAATGTTTAATCCCTTAAACAAAGTTGTTCACCTTTGATAGATCTACAAAATTGATGTGGTGACCTAGGGCAAATTCTCAATAATTTGGAAGATATAGAGCTCCAAAGTTGAGCCAATGTCACTGAATTTCAGACTTAGGTTTAGAACTCAAATAGGTTCTTTTTGCAAATAGGTCCAAAATTCAGGGTTTAGCTTGCAAATATTCATGATTGTGAACCATATGACTTAAGATACCTTACTTTCATAGTTTTTGTACTTTAGTCCAAACGTGCACTGATTTTGCACTTAGCCCCCTAGGGTTTAGGTTTAGGGTTTTCTAGGGTCCTTTTTAGGGTTTTTGGTATTTCAGGGGTGTGAATGTAATTTAGGTCCCTTCTTAGTAACATTTTATGACTATTTCACTTAAGCTTTAGGGTTTTCTCTTTTTGGAATTTGTTTTACCCTTCTAAACCCCATTTAGGGTTAAGTACCCTACTCTAGGGTTTTATTTGCAAAATGCCATATCAATACAACTTGTTTGAAACTTCAGCCTAGTGAATGCATTCTAGGTGTATCAAACACATGAAATGCTAATGCTGATGATGTTATGCTCAAATTTTAGTAACAGTAACACCAGGGGTGTTACACCACATATTCACATACATTCACAAACATCAATTCACATAAGTATTCACATTCACAAACATCACCTCACATTCACAAACATATAGTTCCAAATAGTTGCAACAAGTCTTTTACATCAACATATAGTTCCAAATTAAACACTGACATAGTTCGACACATAGTCCTTGACATGAACATTGACATAGTTCCAAATCAAACACATTTGATGAACTATCACTCATATCTGTCACCTGGTTGGTTCAAGTTATAGCCACTTCCTCCGGCTGGACTCTAGGTGTTGAAAAGGTTGTTCACCTAAGAATTCGATGCGTCGTCTTGATCAGACGCATCTCTAGGTGCGGCAACTGAAGCGGAAGGTGTCTGAAATCCCTATAACACACCCACATGAAATATTAACCACTAAGTTTATCATTTTAACACATAAGACAACTATGAACATGTCACACACGTATATGTGTACATACCATATGGAATTAAGGCAGGGTGGAGGCAACAACATTGGCATCGACAGTGCAAAGTCCAGAGGCGGCATCCCATATGTCGGCATCGAGACGCCCGCTTGTTGTGCTAGTTGCTACAAATTAGATGCAAACCATTGTTGAGAAAATAAGGTACACATCATGTGTTTTTAGTTGTTATGAACAAAATGTTACTTCAACTTACCGAGAGTAGAGCTTGATTATGGGCCTGGAGGTTTGAATAATACTCGTCCTTCTTCTTCTAGTACTCAGCTTGTTGCCTATGATACTCCATTTGTTTCCCTCAAAACTGATTTATGATACTCTGCATGCTGACGCAACACTGTAATCTCTATCTCTTGGGCGGATGATCGAGAACGGGACAACTGCGAAGACGAGGATGTGGACTGTCGTCCACGGTGTCTCAGCTCCCTAGAATCAATCGTGGAATCAAAAATACCCAACCTACAAGAGTGAACCATGCACTTAGTAGAGTAAACCATGGACTCGGTTCAATCACAAGCATATGAGAACAATTTTGAAATCCAAATAAAATACTCTCATCGTCCATGGGCTTATCCTCCTGCACTAGCATATGCTACCTAAGGGTCGATTGGTTGGTTCCTCCAATCGTAGTCCTACCCATGGCGCTGAACCATCTCCTGCCCATACAAAGCCTGGAGGCAAACATACCAAATATAAGTGCATTACCAAGTTGATGCACAAACACATAATAGAGTACCTGAAACTCACTAGACGGTCGGTGGTTGTCTGAGTGCATAAAACATCAGGATTCTGTGGATCAGAACCCTTATGCCCTTACATATACACCTCCAGATTCGAAGGCGTACAGGCGGATTTGTCTTCCTGTACATACAAGTTAGAATGACACATTTCTATGTAATTCGAAGTTACAACATACTGTGACATACCATTCGCTTAGCCAAGTGTACATGTCCTCACCGTCGTAGTTGTGGAACGACTCAGTACCACGGTTTCCCATGTTCCTTTCGAAAATGGCATGAAACTCAGGGGAATCCCACCACCTGCACAAGGCCCGATAACCCTATGATTGGGTGGCCATCCAAGGCACAGACACCTACATGAAATGTTTTTCCATCAAGCAAATAGATGCATTGACATGTACCCAAAACAAGAATCAGTAAAATACGATATGAGATGCAACAACTTGTTTAAAAGCGTTTCTATCGAGCCTAAATGGGTGATCCTCTGGCAAAAAAACATCTATGGCAATCGAAGTAACATATCTTTCCACCAAACTTCAGTCAGAAGCATAAAGTGTCTTCAGCGCATATCAGAAATGTCAGAATCCCATGACAACTCCATCCAGCAAAGATACCATAAGCCATAAAATCGTGAATAGACCATAAAAACGCAGCTCTCAGGTTGAACTTCTATTTCTTGTAACAATCGTACGCCTCGACTCCTTCCCACAAAATTTTCAATTCTTCAATCAGGGGTCTCATCATCACATCAATCTTTGTTCTAGGATGATCCGGACTAGGTATTACAAGACATAAGAAAATAAATTCATATTTCATGCAAAGAGCTGGTGGAAGGTCGTATGGAACAGCAAATACGAGCCAACATGAGTAGTATGGTGCAGTTAGATTGAAAGGTGAGAAACCATCTATTGCCAAACTGAAGCGGACATTTGGCACTTCAATAGCAAAGCTGGAATCAAAGGCATCTAGTACCTTCCATGCATTTGTATCAGCTGGGTGCGCCATGACATCTAGATTCTAGCTTACCCCTTCTTTGTGCCACCTCATGTGTCTGGTTGTATTCTTGGAGATGAACAAATGTTTCAACCGAGTTATAAGAGGCATGTAACGAACCTGCTTACGTGCTATCTCGGTCGTCACGGTCAAGCCATCGTCGTTTTCAACCTCTACGAATCTACGCTCACCACATACTGTAAACTTCTTCTCACTCATGGTCTCCTTCCAGAAAAGCATATAGTTGTTGTCATAGACATCGATTTTTTCGTAGTCCATACCGAGACCAGATAGCAACTTCTTGGACTCATACATGTCCTTTGGCATCTTGTGATTCTCCGGAAGTACATCACTGATCAAGTTCAGAAGCTCCTTGTAGCAGTTGTTTGAGAATGCAAACTTAGACTTAATAGTCATAAGTCGAGTCACGAACACAAGGATGGTCACTTTCGTGTGCTTGTGCAATGACTCTTCGGTAGCTTTAAGGAGCTCGAAAAAGTTCTGAACCTCAGGCGTAGGAGGATCCTCATAATCGGAGGGTTGACCGGGGTTCTCCGAATCCACGGGTAGAAGCTCATGGCGTACATCGTCAAGCATCTCTTCCATCCTATCGTAGCCCTCTCTTCATGTGACTGAACTTACGATACAATACGAGGAGGTGGGTCCTCACCGTGGTGCACCCACACCTCATAGCCTGGCATATAACCGTTCTTACAAAGATCTATCGACATAGTCCCTGTCAAGGAAATAAATGTTCCGACACTTGCTACAAGGGCACCTAACATCGATTCCAGTCTCCAACCGAGCAAAAGCATGGTCAAGAAACGCGTCAGTCTTGGCAACCCACTCACTTGATAAAGCACCTCTTTTCTTCCAACCTTCATACATCCATCGACGATCCTCCTCCATACTAGATACGAGACGTTAACTTAATTAGTTATGATTACTAATAAACCACACTAATACAATATTACATTGAAAAATCATTTCACGGGACCCTAAATCATATAAAATGATCTTATTTTCGAGGGCATAATAATTACACTCAGAAATTAAAAGTTTAAATTATATAGGCACCACTAAATAAACTAAAACAAGCTAATTTAATTACATAATAAACTTAGGTTTTCAGACATAACAAACTAAACATAATTAATAGCAAACAATCTATATGCATATACAAAATTATACTAAAAGTTACAAAATTACTCACTTAGCTCGACGTAGAGCCAGTGAAGCGAGCGCCGGTGGGGTCGAGGCAGGCGCTGACGGCGTCGGGGGCGGGGGGCAGAGGCTGAGGCAGGCGCGGGCTGCATCGAAGCGGCTGTGGCGGCATCGAGGACGGTGACGAAGGTGGCCATGGGCTCAGGCAGCGTTAGGGGCAGGGCGGGCGGGCGCCGGCACAGGCTGGGGAGGTGCTCGGCGGCGGCGGCTGGTGGGTGGCGGCGGCCTCGGCTTGTGTGTTCCTTGAAGAATGGAACTGAAACAACGTGGGCGGGCGCTGACGGGGTTTAAATCCCTTATGTCCGACGGCCTCCTAGGCGACCGTCGGACATAAGGTTATGTCTGACGGCTTATCTGATAGCCATCGAAAATAACCTTATGTCTAACGATCCGTCTAACAGCCGTCGAACGTAGGATCTTATGTCCGACGGGTGCCTTAGGCCGTCGGATATAACGTTCTATCCGACGGCCACCTAGGAGGTCGTCTATCACCCGGTTTTGGAAGGTAAACAGAATGCGAACCATGTACGTGCCAGGATCAAAAACTCACTTACATAGCGATTACATAATTGGACATCATCACACATTGCTCAAAGTAAATAGTGGAAATAGTACTTTATTACATCAATATGTCCAAGACATCCACGGAGTCATTAACATAACATTGTCATTACTATTATCAAAGTGCGAAAAAGCGAGCGTATCTGATAAAGCCTTCACAGGCAGCTGACTGGGGGTTCACCACTAACATAACTAGAACTCATCGTAGTCCTGGAACTCCTCAAAGTCCTCCATGTTGCCTGCATCTCCTCCTGAGCACTGAATATATTGGCGATAACCTTGGGTGGGGTGGTTTTTAAAGCAAGGGTGCGTACACATCAACGTACTCAGTAAATGTCCCGTTTGGCTAATGTGGACTAGATGTATGTGGAGTTAAGGTTAAGCAATTGCTTTTAGTTGGTCAGGTATTTATTACCTAGTAGTAAAGCCATGTTTTAGCAATAAACCCAGTTATTACCCAAAAGTACTCCCTCCAAGAGGAAATACCATTGATCACAGTTATATTTATCATCATTAACCATAATCATAAAAGTATCAAAAGTTCTTCTAATCAAAGAGGATCCCAAGGCTGCTCTTAACCGTGAGCATGGCTGATATACCAGTTTCTAACACTCTGCAGAGGTTGCACACTTTACCCACGAGTCGTGATCCCTTTCCAGCCTATGTTGTACAAACTCGATCTTCACTACCGAGGTGAATGGCTAGGGATACACTACGTAGCCTTTACAAAGATTCCCAAGAGGTCATAGCCGCCCGTTAGGTTTCTCTAGTTTGATAAACATAGTAATTCTCCCCATGAGAAGGGTGACTAACAAAACCAAATCGAAAGAACCTCGGCAACCAGCCTCGGCAGAGCAAGTGTTGTGCCTGGACCCCATAGACGACCCTACGGCGAAGCCAACTACACCTCAAGTTCCTCTAATTAATTAGCTAAGGGTGTCCCATTCCACACTCATGGTTGTACTGTTATCCCGGGTGGTCACTCAATGAACAGGTCCTTACGGAGAGGTACTCAGGAAACAGCCTGAGTCCCCTAAAGTATCACAAGATCATCATCGAGATAACATCATTGTATCATAAAGATTCACATCATGTTCATTGATTAAGTTAAAGCAATAGCATAAAGCTTAGAAACCCAAAAAGGTAAACAAGGATAAGGTAAATACAGACTAGTTAATCCTTAGGTTTAAATAATGTAAAGCGAGACGGTTAACTATAAAGTAAGTAGGACATAGTAGGTCAGAGGACTCTTGCCTTCACCAGGTTGTTGCTCAGGAAGATCTTCAGCAACACACTAAGGAACCACAGGCTGCTCATTGTCTAAACAAAGTGTCGGGGACCATAATTAGGGGTACCCTCAAGACGCCTAATTCTCAGCTGGTAACCCCCATCAGCATAAAGCTGCAAAGGCCTGATGGGTACGATTAAGTCAGGGATCAGTCTACACGAGTGACTCGATCACGCTTCACCCGAGCCTAGCCTCGGCCAAGGGCAGCCGACCTCGAGAGACTTCCGTCTCGCCCGAGGCCCCCTTTTTATGGCGGACACATCACCGGCTCGCCCGAGGCCTTGGCTTCGCTCAGAAGCAACCTTGACTAAATCGCCACACCGACTGACCAAATTGCAGGGGCATTTAACGCAAGGGTGGCCTGACACCTTCATCCTGACACGCGCCCCCGTCAGAGCCGAAGTGACCGCCGTCACTCCACCGCTCCACTGGCCAGTCTGACAGAAGGACAGCGCCGCCTGCGCCACTCCGACTGCAGTGCCACTCGACAGAGTGAGTCTGACAGGCAGTCAGGCCTTGCCAAAGGCACCACGGCGAACTCCGCCCCGCCCGACCCCAGGGCTCGGACTCGGGCTAAGACCCGGAAGACGGCGAACTCCGCTCCGCCCGACCCCAGGGCTCGGACTCAGGCTAAGACCCGGAAGACGGCGAACTCCGCTCCGCCCGACCCCAGGGCTCGGACTCGGGCTAAGACCCGGAAGACGGCGAACTCCGCTCCGCCCGACCCCAGGGCTCGGACTCGGGCTAAGACCCGGAAGACGACGAACTCCGCTCCGCCCGACCCCAGGGCTCGGACTCGGGCTAAGACCCGGAAGACGGCGAACTCCGCTCCGCCCGACCCCAGGGCTCGGACTCGGGCTAAGACCCGGAAGACGACGAAACTCCGCTCCACCCGACCCCAGGGCTCGGACTCAGGCTAAGACCTGGAAGACGACGAAACTCCGCTCCGCCCGACCCCAGGGCTCGGACTCGGGCTAAGACCCGGAAGACGACGAAACTCCGCCTCGCCCGACCCCAGGGCTCGGACTCCGCCCGGGCCTCGGCCGAACGACTTCCGCCTCGCCCGATCCCATGGCTCGGGCTCGGCCACGGCAACGGAAGGCAGACTCAACCTCGGCTTCGGAGGAACCCCCACGTCGCCCTGCCTAGGGCACAGACCGCCACGTCAACAGGAAGCGCCATCATCATCCTACCCCGAATCGACTCGGGTCACGGAGAACAAGACCGGCGTCCCATCCGGCCAGCTCCGCCGGAGGGGCAATGATGGCGCTCCACAAGCTCTACGACGACGGCGGCCCCCAGCTCTCTTACGGAAGCAGGACGACGTCAGCAGGGACTCGACCGCTCCAACAGCTGTCCCTCCGCCAGGCTCCGCCGCACCTCCGACAGCCACGACATCACGCCAGCAGGGTGCCCAGATCTCTCCGGCTGCCACATTGGCATGTACCTAGGGCGCTAGCTCTCCCTCCGCTAGACACGTAGCACTCTGCTACACCCCCCATTGTACACCTGGATCCTCTCCTTACGACTATAAAAGGGAGGACCAGGGCCTTCTTAGAAAGGGTTGGCCGCGCGGGACCGAGGACGGGACAGGCACTCTCTTGGGCCGCTCGCTTCCCTCACCCGCGTGGACGCTTGTAACCCCCCTACTGCAAGCGCACCCGACCTGGGCGCGGGACGAACACGAAGGCCGCGGGACTTCCACCTCTCTCACGCTCGACTCCGGCCACCTCGCCTCTCCCCCCTTCGCGCTCGCCCACGCGCTCGACCCATCTGGGCTGGGGCACGCAGCACACTCACTCGTCGGCTTAGGGACCCCCCTGTCTCGAAACGCCGACAGTTGGCGCGCCAGGTAGGGGCCTGCTGCGTGCTGACGAACAGCTCCCCGTCAAGCTCCAGATGGGCAGTCTCCAGCAACCTCTCCGGCCCGGGACGGTGCTTCGTTTCGGGACTCTTGAGTTCATGTCCTTCGACGGCAGCTACGACATGATACTTCTTCCACCGCCGCGCGACTACGACAATGGCGGCCGACAACCCGCCCGCCGGCGGCGGAATCGACGACGTCTTCCCCGCGTGGTGGAAGGGCAACATTCGGGCTCGCTCCGTTCTCTCCCCCGCCAACGGAGGAGGAGGCGGGGCCGTCAAGGCCAGGTGGGAGGCCGCGCTTCGTCGGCCGTCGAGCGAATCGACGCCCCCGACGCCCCGACAGAAGGCACGCCGGACGTCGACCTCGCGTTCAAGACGGAGGCAAGCGCCGTCCCCCCGCTGCACGCTGACCCCGAGCAAGAAGACGATGCCGGCGCGCTCGCGGAAAGCCTGCAGGACGTCGCCCTCGAACCAGAGTTGACGGTGCAACCAGTCCCCGATGTGACTACGTCGCTCCTCGTCGACAAAAAGGTACCGACTAACAACCATCTTGCGTCATTTTGACTCGGCCTCAACCCGCCAAACGACCTCGTTTTGGCGGGCGCTCTCATTGAGGCGAGTGCAACCCCACTGAGGTTCCGTATGCGGTCGCCTTGGGACCGACTGACGGACGTCTCGACCTACGGGCCCTCTGGGTCCGAGGAAGATGACGATCCCAGCATCGCTTGGGATTTCTCCGGACTT
>NW_023367163.1:0-15000 GCF_902167145.1 Zea mays
CTTCTTTTTCGGACACATTTGGCATGGCGCTCGAACCTTGTTCCGAGATGTTTTTGCTGGTATTGATCCAGACTTGGATGCTCAAGTGGAATTTGGAACATTCCAAAAAGTTGGAGATCCAACTACAAGGAGACAGGCAGCCTGATACCACATTGCTATGGTATCTTTCACCTCCATTTTTTGTTTGATTTGACATGAGGAACATCTCCTGTCCTTTCTTTGACTCTTTTTCTTTTTTTATATGGGAAATGATCCCAAATGATAAGTGAATAGGTGTGGAAGTTATAATTGTAAATAAACCAGGATCGAATCTATGGAAGCATTGGTTTATACGTTCCTTTTAGTTTCGACTTTAGGGATAATTTTTTTCGCTATCTTCTTCCGAGAACCACCTAAGGTTCCGACTAAGAAATGAAATAATTTAATTGAAGTAAGAAGTCCCCCGGAGGGGAGACTTCTTACTTCAATTAGTCCCCATGTTCTTCGAATGGATCTCTTAATTGTTGAGAGGGTTGCCCAAACGAGGTATATAAGGCATACCCAGTAAAGCTTACAAGTAAACCAGATATGGAGATGGCGACTAAAGTTGCTGTTTCCATTTTTATAGAATTTCAAGATTACAATGGATCTATGAAAAGATCGTGTATTTACAACTACAACGGAATAGTATACAAAGTCAACACCAATGATTAAATAGAATTTATGGCTACACAAACCGTTGAAGATAGTTC
Organism: Zea mays; assembly: GCF_902167145.1. Lineage (NCBI taxonomy): Eukaryota > Viridiplantae > Streptophyta > Magnoliopsida > Poales > Poaceae > Zea > Zea mays. Next base: position 732 of record NW_023367163.1, read on the forward strand.
TAGACCTAAGCCAAAACGGACTGGCGCAGCTAGTTTATTGAAACCCTTGAATTCGGAATATGGGAAAGTTGCTCCGGGTTGGGGGACTACTCCTTTTATGGGGGTCGCAATGGCTTTATTCGCGATATTCCTATCTATAATTTTAGAAATTTATAATTCTTCTGTTTTACTGGACGGAATTTTAACGAATTAGGTTTCTACTAACTAAAACTATGACTTCATAGTTTTTCCATCCAAAAAAAGCCTTTCTACTTTAAGCTCCACATTTCTAGACATTCTGGTAGTTCGACCGTGGATTTTTTTGTTTTGGTATCTCTGGAATATGAGTGTGTGACTTGTTAGAATTGATCCTATTGATAATACATAGAAGGGGCATGTTATCTCTATCAAGATGATTCTAATTCGTCAGATATTATTTATTCTAGTATCTGGAACACGAAATACATAGAGTGGATCAAAAAAAAGGAACTATGATTCATACTCACTATTTAGACCTCGCAACCAGACTTAAAAAAAAATGAAGTAGTTCTTAATAAAAAAAGAAATTTTCTTCCTTCCAATTTTGTTTGCCCAAAAGAGAACTCTTTTCTCTTTCAATAAATGATCATCAAGCGGTTCTTATTCGAAGAACCCTTGCCTTTTGTTTATCTTGAGACTGAATCATCGTGGCTCTAGTATGAATCTAAGGTTTTAATTGAACTGATTCATAGGATCGCAACAAGATAATTTCTATCAGAAAACCACTAGAAATTTTGATTTTATTTTTTGACTAGTCAAAAAATAAAATCAATAAAAAATAGGGAAGAGAAAAGTCAAGAGGCCTCTAATGATCAACATAAGGGAAAGAAAGACAGATGAGCCAACTTGAGATTTTTTGGCATTATTATCACAAAGAAGAAATTCTGGATTTTTCTTATTTCATATCTTCAAGGCAAATCGATCCAATACCGTGGCTGATGGAGTTTTGAACCCTTTTTTCTAATATCCGTTGAAAATTTGTGTATTTCTGCTTGAGCCGTACGAGATGAAATTTTCATATACGGTTCTCGGAGGGGGAGTCGGGCTAGTTACCTATCTCAATAAAGTATATGATTGGTTTGAAGAACGTCTTGAGATTCAGGCAATTGCAGATGATATAACTAGTAAATATGTTCCTCCTCATGTCAACATATTTTATTGTTTAGGGGGAATTACACTTACTTGTTTTCTAGTACAAGTCGCTACCGGTTTTGCTATGACTTTTTACTACCGACCGACCGTTACAGAGGCTTTTTCCTCCGTTCAATATATAATGACGGAGGCCAACTTTGGTTGGTTAATCCGATCGGTTCATCGATGGTCAGCAAGTATGATGGTTCTAATGATGATCCTGCACGTATTTCGTGTGTATCTCACAGGTGGATTTAAAAAACCCCGTGAATTAACTTGGGTCACAGGCGTGGTTTTGGCTGTATTGACTGCATCATTTGGTGTAACTGGTTATTCTTTGCCTTGGGATCAAATTGGTTATTGGGCAGTCAAAATTGTTACAGGTGTACCCGAAGCTATTCCGGTAATAGGGTCCCCTTTAGTGGAATTATTACGTGGAAGTGCTAGTGTGGGCCAATCCACTTTGACTCGTTTTTATAGTTTACATACCTTTATACTACCTCTGCTTACTGCCGTATTTATGTTAATGCACTTTCCAATGGTACGTAAGCAAGGTATTTCGGGTCCGTTATAGGGAAGGCATAGCATAGAGAATTCTAATTCTCATATATCATATCGGGTAGGTTATGGTATTTCATTGCTACAAACATGGGTTATTGTAAAATAAGACATGTCATTTGGATACTTCTCTTCAACTTCGAAGTATTTTTATACAAATAGTTGAAGTGAATTTTACGAAAGAAAATAAGGCGGATTATGGGAGTGTGTGACTTGAATTATTAATTTGGCCATGCAGATAGAGAATTGGATCTGCCACATTAGAATTCACGACCAAAGGTGTCTCCGCATCCAATCAACACGTAAGTCCCCTATCTAGGAAGGATAGGCTGGTTCACTCGAGGAGAATATTTTCTATGATCATACCCCACCAACCATGTCATCCATGAACAGGCTCCGTAAGATCCTATAGAGTATAAATGGAATAAGTCATGTGATATGATCCAATTCAATTTTTATTACACTTACTTTTTATTATAGTATGGAAATGCATTCATTTTCTTTGCATCGATTTTGATCCGCAATACTATCGGAGTAAAAGAAGGGATCTAAGGAAGAACGCAGGCTAAACTTTTTGATTTTTTATTAGTAACAAGTAAATACTTTGTTTGGACATAAGAAACTTGCGATATCGAGGGGATAAACAACAACTAATCAAGAGACAATCCACAAAGCAATTGATCATGATCAAATTTGTAAGCCCACTTGGATATTGAGCATTTAAGCATAAGAATAGGATTCTTTTCAATGAGTAGTTATAGGCGCAACTTCGGAAAAGATAATTTGATAAAGTTTTTCTTACCTTGAGTCATTGAGTCATTATATACCCCTATTCTATTGTGGATCCTCCACGGTCTTATTTCTTTCATTCTTGCTCGAGCCGGATGATGAAAAATTCTCATGTCCGGTTCCTTTGGGGGATGGATCCTAAAGAATTCACCTATCCCAATAACAAAGAAACCTGACTTAAATGATCCTGTATTAAGAGCAAAATTAGCTAAAGGGATGGGACATAATTATTATGGGGAACCCGCGTGGCCCAACGATCTTTTATACATTTTTCCAGTAGTAATTCTAGGTACTATTGCGTGTAATGTAGGTTTAGCGGTTCTAGAGCCGTCAATGATTGGTGAACCGGCGGATCCGTTTGCAACTCCTTTGGAAATATTACCCGAGTGGTACTTCTTTCCCGTATTTCAAATACTCCGTACAGTACCCAATAAGTTATTGGGCGTTCTCTTAATGGTTTCTGTGCCAACGGGCTTATTGACAGTACCCTTTCTAGAGAATGTCAATAAATTCCAAAATCCATTTCGTCGCCCAGTAGCTACGACCGTTTTTTTAATCGGTACTGCAGTAGCTCTTTGGTTAGGTATTGGAGCAACATTACCCATTGATAAATCCTTAACTTTAGGTCTTTTTTAGTTTAGGGATTTTTCGAGTTGATTCATTCCACCGCGAAGTCCCCTGCATGGGTATCTAGGAAATAGTTACTTCCAAGTGAATCTTCCCTAGATACCTAAAATCTATTTTATTATGATCCATTTCGCGAAAATATAGATTATGCCAAAGATGCCAAATTGCTTTCTTTTTTCTTTTTATTCTAACTCAAAAAAGAAGAAGAGGAAAAAATTGCAATGATTTAAAGCGAGAACTTGTTCTTAGGTAAATCAATTGGGAGATGCTTCTCTAGAGTGTCCCATATCAGTTTTCCATCTTCCATACGAAAACTATTAATTTGCATAAGATCTTCTTCAGTCTTACTCAAAAGGTCCAATAGTGTATGTATATTGGCCCTTTTGAGACAATTATACGTTCTAGAAGGCAATTCTAATTGATCAATAAAAATACAATTCAATGGAATTCCTTTTTTGTTTTTCTTTAGATTAGTGAATCTTTTTTGAAAGGTTAAAAGGGGTGGAGTTAACCTGTTTTTATTTTCTTCGAAACTAGTGCCCTCTTCCTCTGTGTGTAGAAAAGGAAGAAATAAATCAATCAAATTACGAGAAGCTTCATAAAGCGCTTCTTTAGGAGTTAAACTTCCATTCATCCATATTTCTAAAAAAAGTATCTCGTGTTTTTCATTTCCATTCCCACAAGAAAAAATACTATAATTCACATTTCGAACAGGCATGAATACAGCATCTATAGGATAACTTCCATCTTGAGAGTTCTTTCTGAGTTCCGTATGATATGCGCGATCTCTCTTGATCTGTAACTCAATACAGAAATCAACGGGTTCTCTCAAGTTAGCTATAGGTTGTGTCGTATCAACGATTTCTACGGAAGGCGGTAAGATTATATCTTGAGCGGTTATGTATCTAGGACCTTTGACGCAAATTGATGCGTCTCTAACTCCATAGAGATTACTTCTCAATACAATTTCTTTCAAATTTAGTAAAATTTCTTGTATGGATTCTTCAATACCTACTATTGTGGAATATTCATGTGGCACGTTCCCAAATTTGGCGCGTGTGATACATGTTCCTTCTATTTCTCCAAGTAAAGCTCTTCGCAAGGCAATACCGACAGTATCCGCTTGACCTTTTCTAAGCGGAGACAGAATGAAACGACCATAATAAAGACGTTTACTATCTACTCTTGATTCAACACACTTCCACTCTAGTGTTTGAGTGGATCCTGTTATCTCTTCTCGAACCATAACAGACTAGTATTATTTGATCATTGAATCGTTTATTTCTCTTGAAAGCGGTTTCATTTTTTTTACAGACGTCTTTTTTTAGGAGGTCGACATCCATTATGCGGCATAGGTGTTACATCGCGTATACAACTTAACCGTACACCACTTTTAGCAATGGCTCGTAATGCGGCATCTCTTCCGCTACCAGCACCTTTTACCATAACTTCTGCTCGTTGCAAACCCACTGTACGAATAGCATCTACTGCTGTTCTTTGACCAGCATAGGGTGATGCTTTTCTTGAGCTTTTGAATCCACAAGTACCTGCGGAGGACCAGAAAACGACCCGACCTTGTGGGTCTGTAACGGTTATAATGGTATTGTTGAAACTAGCTTGAACATGAATAATCCCTTTTGTTATTCTACGTGCACTCTTCCGTAAACTAAAACGGGCATTCCTACGCAAACCAATACGTACTTTCTTACGTGAACCTATTTTTGGTATAGCTTTTGTCATATTTTATTATCTCATAATTTTATGAGTTAGAAATAACAAAAAGAAAAAAGATACAAAGATATCCGTTTCAGGTTAAAATATATCCTTTACTTTCATTTTTTTTATTTGCAATTTGGGCATTTCCGTGGGTACTTTTTACTTTAATTAGAAAGAAAAGCTATTAGAAAGAAAAGCTTCTTTTTCGAAAGATTACCCCTGTCTTTGTTTATGCTTCGGATTGGAACAAATGACTCTAATTCGCCCACGCCTGCGAATCAGTCGACATTTTGTACAAATTTTACGAACGGAAGCTCTTATTTTCATATATGGGTATTCCTTTCTTAAACTATGAATCTATTCTTTTGGAAAAAATAAGTCTCTTCACTTAAATTTTGAAACTTGGAAGTTATTACCCCAGAAAAACCTAATCCTTTGAATCTTTGGTATCCTTCAAATCTTCAGTATCCTTCGAGTCTTCGGTACGCTTCGAATCCTTATGGGGAAGTCTATAAATTATACGACCTTTGCTGGAATCATAACGACTTATTTCAATTTTGACCCTATCCCCCATCAGTATTCGTATAGAACTAGACCGGATCTTTCCTGAAATATAGCCCAGGATGATCGTGTCATTCTCTAGGCGAACGCGGAACATTCCGTTGGGTAGGGCTTCCGTAACTAAACCTTCGAAAGTGACTTTTGCTTCTCTCGGGTTTTTTTTTTCTCTACTATTTTTTTTTTCTGTCATATATTTTTCTCCTATTTTTCTATTTTTATTTTCAAAATAGGAAGTTCGAGATAGAATTTGGGTACTATAGGTGGGGCCATTACCATATATAACATAAAACTTCTCCCCCAATTCTGTTTAGTCGAGCTTCTCGATCTGTCATTATACCTCGAGAAGTAGAAAGAATAGCAATTCCCATTCCGCCCAAAACCTTAGGAATTCCTTGATAGTTGGCATAAATTCGTAAGCCAGGTCGGCTGATACGCTTTAAAAAGGTTCTAGTTCTATATATTCCCTTTCTAGTCTTTCTCCTTTGATGTCGCAAAGTTGAAACCAAGAAATATCTGTTACTTTCCTGATGTTTCCGAACACTTTCAATAAAACCCTCTCGTAGAAGTATTTTAACAATGTTTTCGGTAATATTTGTGGATACTACTCGAACAGTTCCTTTTTTATTCATGTCTGCGTTTCTTATAGAGGTTAGTAAATCAGCAATAGTGTCCTTGCCCATAAGACTCTAATTCTAGGTTCCTCCTAATTTTTCTATAATCAACATGTTTTCCCTTTTCTTTAAATTTAGGATTTTTAAGCATATACGTGAGACAAAATCTACTAATTTTTTCTTTGATCTATATCTCGTCTACTAGTATTTATAATACTTCAGGAGCTAATGAAACTATTTTAGTCAAATTCAATTCTCTTAATTCTTCGGCAACCGCGCCAAAAACTCGAGTTCCTTTTGGATTTCCTTTTTGATCAATGATAACTGCTGCATTGTCATCATAGCGTATTATTATACCGTCGTCGCCTTTGAATTCTTTACGTGTACGTACAATTACAGCTCGAATTACTTCGGATCTTTCTAGAGGCATTTGGGGCACTGCGTCTTTGATTACAGCAATAATAACATCACCAATACGAGCATATCGCTGATTACCAGCGGCTCCTATGACTCGAATACACATCAATTTTCGAGCTCCACTGTTATCTGCTACATTTAAAAGGGTCTGAGGTTGAATCATATTATTTGGATTTCCATTTGTTATTTCAATGCAAAAGGATGAAAGAAATATTGTCTTTCCAGAAAGAAAAACCAGGGGTTTTTTATCTTCAATATTCCTTTTTGGGGTTCTATATCTCTAATCGAAGAAATTGACTTCGTATGGGCATTTTACTGGCAGCTATAGAGATAGCTGCTCTAGCTACAGTTTCGGATACTCCGCTCATTTCATAAAGTATTCGACCTGGTTTAACAACGGCTACCCAATATTCGGGGGATCCCTTTCCCGAGCCCATACGTGTTTCTGTGGGTCTTATTGTAACCGGTTTGTCGGGAAATATACGCACCCATATTTTTCCACCACGACGTGCATATCGTGTCATTGCTCTTCGTCCTGCTTCTATCTGTCTCGCGGTGATCCAAGCGGGTTCAAGTACTTGAAGAGCATATCTACCAAAACAAATATGATTGCCTCGGCAGGATTTTCCCTTCATTCTTCCTCTATGTTGTTTACGAAATCTAGTTCTTTTGGGGTTATAGTCGATGGTTCTTTCTTAGTTCCATCTCTACTACAAAACTGGACATGAGAGTTTCTTCTCATCCAGCTCCTCGCGAATGAAATGAGAAAGCGTGCGAATGTCATTTCTCTAATTCCATAATATTCAAAAATATTATAGATAGATACACATCAATATATAATAGAAAAAGTTAGGTTTTTTTGATTTTGACTTTCTTAAACTTAAAAAAGAAAAATAAATATATAGTCAAGAAAGAAGATCTAGAATATATCCAAATTCAATATTTATATAAAATGTAATCCTTCCTTTTTTGGAATCTCCTTTTTTTTTATTCTTATTGAATCGTGGTAAAGTATTCTAATCCAATAAGGATTTCGCGGGCGAATATTTACTCTTTCCTGTCTTATTTGTTAATTTAGAACCTTATCAAATAAAGCAATTTTTTTGGTTTGTTCCGCCATCCCACCCAATGAAGTGTTAGGATTCTTTTCAATAAAATCCTATGTAGTCATAGGTTTTGTCGTTCCCACAGCTTCTCCTTTAATGGTTAGGTTTGAATCCTGCAATGGAGCTTCCAATTTTTTTTTCCGAGTCAATTTTCTCAGTTTTATTAACCCGGCTGCTCTTTATTTATTGCTTTATATTTTTATTTGTTGTTTCAAAAGTCAAGTTACGATTTCGAATTCTCTCTTTTTTTTGAGAATTTTATTATATTGATGCTTTATCACATTGCCTTTTTTTTATGATGTAATTCATAGACCATACATATGGGAATCCTATATCTTTCTTATTCTTCTTCCTTCTATCTATCATCCCTCCTTTTATCCACATCCCTTTAGTTTTGCTTCACAGCCTAGAATCAGGTTTCTTTTGTAGAGAAAAAAATGCAGTTGCTACAACTATATGATAGATCTACTCATTTTTGATAGATGTATTTATTCACATAGTGACTGTTTCTTAGTTAGGATCTCGACAATACGAAGCAATAGGTTGGTTATTAGTTAATTTTCTATCATTACTAAGTTTTTTTCCATTTTTGACCCTAAAGAAAAAACTAACGAGTCACACACTAAGCATAGCAATTATATTAAAAGATTTCTTAATTTTCATTAAATCTTATAGAAAGAGGGATACTTTCTTCTTTTTTTTAGGGATTTTTGGAAAAACAAGGTTCTTGTCTTTTTTATTCTATCACTGGGCGGAATGGGAAGACATGGTTAGTTATTCTTCTTCTACGAATATCCAAATTTTGACACCTAATACTCCATAGATAGTTCGAATTGGATAGCAGCAATAATCAATTTTAGCGCGAATTGTTTGGAGGGGTAGTCTACCCTTTTTGATGCATTCGGCACGTGCAATTTCTTTTCCTGCTAGACGACCCGCAATTTGGATTTTTATTCCCTTTATATCCGCTTTTTTAGTTAATTCAATAGCTTTTTTCATTGCTTTTCGGAATGAAACTCTATTTTTTAATTGGAAAGCTATATATTCCGCAAGAATATTAGGTTGTCTATAAGGTTCTTTAACCTTTTCGATAGCAATATTAAGTCTCTGGTTTACAGAATTAACTTCCTTTTGGAGATCTTTCTCTAATTCTTCGATTGCTCCCTTTTTCTTTAATAAGTTGGGGAATCCAATATGGATTATGACGTGGATTGTATCGATTTCTTTTTGAATTTCTATATGTGTAATTACTTCAGAACTTGAGTCTGATTCCATTTTTCTATTCGAGCCTTTTTTCCTATTCTTTTGTATATAGTTCTTGATACAATTCCGTATTTTTTTATCTTCCTGTAGACCTTCAGAATAATTTTTTGGTTGTGCGAACCAAAAGGAATGGTGATTTTGGGTTGTACCAAGTCTGAAACCGAGTGGATTTATTTTTTGTCCCATATTTTTCTATTATATTTCTTTTTTTTTTACTGGGAATCGAAATCTTAGATTGATCTAAAGATTATTTTGATTTCTTTACTATATTTAGTACAATTGTTATATTACACATCGTTTTTTTTATAGAATAACTACGTCCTCGAGCTCGAGGTCTGAATTTTTTCATAATAGTACTCCTACTGACTTCGGCTTTAGTGATGAATAAATTCGTTTTGTCGAAATCCCTATAATGAGTAGCATTTGCTGCTGCCGAATAAACCAACTTTAAGATGGGATACGATGCTCGATAAGGCATGAGATTCAGTATCATAACGGTTTCCTCGTAGTAACGCCAGCGAATCTCATCTAGAACTCTTTGTGCTTTGAAAACAGACATATGTATGCGTTTTTGTGCTTTGAAAACCCGTTCGAATTTAAGTAGACGATCGGTTGGAACTTTTCTTGCGAGTTTTCTCAGCCCCTTCTTCTTCTTTATCCTAGGGGTATACTTTACCAATTTGAAACTTGTCATAAATAAGGTTATTACCCGCCTACCTTTACTTTATTTGATTATTTGAATCCTATAAATTTTGTTTATTCTGAATCTTTCTATTCTGAATTCAATTAACGACGAGATTTAGTATCCTTTCTTGTACTTTCATAACTCGTGAAATGCCGAGTAGGCACGAATTCCCCCAATTTGCGACCTACCATAGGATTTGTTATGTAAATAGGTATATGTTCTTTTCCATTATGAATCGCGATTGTATGGCCAACCATTGCGGGTAGAATGCTAGATGCCCGGGACCACGTTACTATTATTTCTTTCTCCTCCTTCATATTGACCTTTTCGATTTTTGCCAATAAATGACGAGCTACAAAAGGATTCGTTTTTTTTCGTGTCACAGCTGATTACTCCTTTTTTTCATTTTAAAGAGTGGCATCCTATGTCCACTATCTCGATCGAGGTATGGAGGTCAGAATAAATAGAATAATAATGAATGGAAAAAAGAGAAAATCCTTTAGCTGGATAAGGGGCGGATGTAGCCAAGTGGATCAAGGCAGTGGATTGTGAATCCACCATGCGCGGGTTCAATTCCCGTCGTTCGCCCATCGCATTATTGCAAATTCCAAAAATGCAATTTTCCATATTCCTAGTTACGTATTTACTTACGGCGACGAAGAATAAAACTATCACTATATTTTTTCCTTTTCCTAGTTCTTCTTCCAAGCGCAGGATAACCCCAAGGGGTTGTGGGTTTTTTTCTACCAATGGGGGCTTTCCCTTCACCACCCCCATGGGGGTGGTCCACAGGGTTCATAACTACCCCTCTTACTACGGGGCGTTTACCTAGCCAACACTTAGATCCGGCTCTACCCAAACTTTTTTGGTTCACCCCAACATTACCCACTTGTCCGACTGTTGCTAAGCAGTTTTGGGATACCAAACGGACCTCCCCAGATGGTAATCTTAAAGTGGCCAATTTACCCTCTTTTGCAATCAGTTTCGCTACAGCACCTGCTGCTCTAGCTAATTGCCCACCCCTTCCACGTGTGATTTCTATGTTATGTATGGCCGTGCCTAAGGGCATATCGGTTGAAGTAGATTCTTCTTTTTTCTCAAAAAACCCCTTCCCAAACTGTACAAGCTTCTTCCAAAGCATACGGCTTTCTAGATGTATATGACGATCTCTAGACAGATGGATCTTATATGAATCGTATGATGAAGTACCACATGAGTGGATATATAGAAAAGGAATCCAAATCCGCCGAATCGCTCATGTTATGATCTTCTACATCCTAGGTCTCCGCGTTCCGTCATCTGGCTTATGTTCTTCATGTAGCATTCAGATCGAATGACTCTATGAAATTACGTCGATACTTCCACATATTATGGGTAACGTAGGAGACATCCCTATTTTCACCCGGGGGTCTTAATTACCACTGCTTAACTTTCAATTCGCCTCTGACCATCAAATTAAATGTGAATAACCCGTCCTCCTCTCTTTGAAACAAGGGGCGCTTCCGGTTCTGTGCGTGCTTCAAACAATTTTGTCTTCTCCATATTACCATATCTCTAGAGTCAATAATTTTCTATGAGGAACTACTGAACTCAATCACTTGCTGCCGTTACTCAACAGTTTTCTGTTGAGGTCTATCCCGTAGAGGTAGTCAAATTGGATCAGTGATCGATTTCTAGGTTTCGTCGTAAACCTAATTGGTTACTTCCAATTACGTAAATCAATAGTTCAAACCGCACTCAAAGGTAGGGCATTTCCCATTGATATAGGAACTTTTGTACCAGAAACAATAGTATCTCCAATTATAGCCCCTCTGGGATGTAAAATATATCTCTTCTCACCATCCCCATAGTGTATGAGACAAATGTATGCATTTCGATTAGGGTCGTATTCTATGGTTATGATTCTACCAGATATGTCTTTTTGATTCCGTCGAAAATCGATTTTACGGTATAGGCGCTTATGACCTCCCCCTCTATGCCTTGCGGTAATGATTCCTCTGGCATTACGACCTTTACCACAACGGTGCCGTCCATGGATCAATTTATTTCGTGGATTGGATTTCACTTGCCTGTCTACGGTTCCCTTGCGTGTGCTCGGGATAGGTGTTTTGTATAAATGTTTCGCCGTATTATTAAGTATTCTCCTTTAGTTCGTTTCTCTATCTAGAAGTGGAATAGAATAACCCGGTTGAAGGGTAATGATCATACGTCTGTAATGCATTGTATGTCCCAGAATAGGTCCCATTCTTCTACCCTTTCCGGGTAGTCGATGGCTATTCACAGCTACTACCTTAACACCAAAGAAGAGTTCGACCCAATGCTTTATTTCTGTCTTAGTGAATCCCGATTCGACATTAAAAGTATATTGATTCTTTCCCAATAAACGAAGACTCTTTTCTGTAAATACTGCGTATTTGATTCCATCCATAAATCGACTTTCCCCCCTATGCTCTGAGTTCCAGTATCGATAAGAATTCGAGTTCTTATTGTTCTTATGTTATGGTATGAATATACCATACCAATTCGTTATGTATGGATGATGGATGAGATTCCATGGATAGAGAGCCAATTCCAATAGACCGTTCCCGTTCGCGTGCATCCAGCAGGAATTGAACCCGCAAATTTACCAATTATGAGTTGGGCGCTTTAACCATTCAGCCATGGATGCTTAACAGGGATCATCGTACATCGTAAATAACCAATTTTCATATAGAAAGACATATCATAGAAAAATGAAATCGAAAATATTCGGAGATGGCAAATATTCGGAGATGACTATGAAAACACCTCTCCGGATCCTCGAATTGAAAGAGAGACTGAGAGGGATCAAGAATCCTAATTCTCGCTATTTGGAATGGATCCAATTCTATTGAGTCTGACCCATAGTGATCATTTCTCTTTAGCAAAGAATGACCTTGGTTATCAAAGGATTGAACAACCGAGATCCATTTACTTATGATACCTAGTTGACATTGCTAACAAGGATCTAATGAATTATGAGTTTAATAGATTCTCTTTAGCAGAAAGACGTATATTCCTTGCTCATTATCAGACAATCACTTATTCCCAAACCTCGTGTGGGGCTAATCGTTTTCATTTACCATCTCATGGAAAACCCTTTTCGTTCCGCTTAGCCCTATCGGGTATTTTAGTGATAGGTTCTATAGGAACTGGACAATCCTATTTGGTCAAATACCTAACGAAAAATTCCTATTTTCCTTTCATTAAGGTACGAGGGCTTCTTATTCCACAAGAACGAAAGCACCTTTTCATTCTTTCATATACTAGGGGTTTTTACTTGGAAAAGACAATGTTCCATACTAAAGGATTCGGGTCCATAACCACGAGTTCCAGTGCACTAGATCTTGTAGCACTTAGCAACGAGGCCCTATCCATTAGTATTCCACATAAGAAATCCATTATAGAAACTAATACAATTAGATTAGCTCTTCATAGACAAACTTGGGGTTTGCGAGCCAAGATAAGACCGGCTCGGGATCATGGGACCCTTTTCTATCAGATAGGAGGGGATCTTGTACAAAATAGACTTCTAAGTAATAACCCCATAGATCCTATATCTATCTATATAAAGAGGCAATCGTGTCAGGAAGCGGCTTTTTCTTTGGCCAAACGGTACTTCGAACTTGGAACGAGCATGAAGAGATTAACGAGACTTCTTTCTCTTTTGAGTTTTTCTGGCGGACCGGTCGCGCAAGATCTTTGGTCTTCCCCCGGAACCGATGAAAAAGTGGGTCGCTTCTTATGGACTCGCTCAGAATGATTCTTCTCTATCTATAGTTCATGGCCTATTAGAAGTAGAAGGTGCTCTGGTGCAATCCTTACCGACAGAAAAAGATTGCAGTCGGGTTGATAATAATCGAGTGCCATTACTTCGTCGGTCCGAACCAAGGAATCCGTTAGAAATGTTTTGAAATGGATATTGTTCTCTCTTTGATTAGGGATGCTATATGAAAAGAAGTGGAGTTTGAAAAAGGGAACGGAATGGTCAAACCGGAACTGCTAGAGGAACGAATTTTCAATAGCATAACTTGGGCTCCTAGAATATGGGGCCCTTGGGACAATCTATTTGATTGCAGGGACAGGTACGCTGAATATGACTGGGGATTTTCCTATGGGTATTGGAGCGGGTCCAAGCAGATTAAAGAGGATGAGTTGTCAGAGACTGCTATTTATTCGAATTATTTCTGGTATATTTATCATAAAAAGGGGGAGGTGCAAGAGACTGATTCGGACTTCTTGCAGAGTGGAACAATGCAGTACCAGACACGAGATATATCTTTCAAAGAAGAAGGCTTTTTTCGAATAAGCCAATTGATTTGGGACCTTCGGATCCATTCTTTTTCCTATTCAAAGATCAGGCCTTTGTCTCTGTGTTTTCACGTCGAGAATTCTTTGCAGATGAAGATGAAGAGATGGCAAAGCGGCTTAGTACCAGTACCTGGAGAAAAAAGCCTCCTAAACATATGGCTAGCAACTGGTTCACCAGGAGTACGCAAGAAAGGCAAAAGCACTACGAATTATTGATTTAGGAATGGGAATGGGCTAGAACCCTGGGCTCTTCCTTATATAATTAATGGTCTTTTCATTCTAATACTCTATCCGAGAGTTCTCAGTATTTAGCAAAGCTGTTCCTATCTAACGGAAGGCTCCTGGATCAAATGACAAAGACATTGTTTGTGGAGAAAGAGGTGGCTTTTCCCGGATGAAATGAAACATTTCATTTGTGTAACAGGAGAAAGATTTCCCACTCCTTAGCCGTAAAGATA
>NW_023367163.1:32500-48059 GCF_902167145.1 Zea mays
CAATTTGCATCGATAAAATAAATCCAAATTCCAGATTCCAGCAGTAGATGAATAATTGCAAATTTTTGTGTGTACGAGATTAGAATAACTTAAAAATAACTGACATAATTTTTTATTTTTCCTGATCAGAAAAATACATGAAAAAGAAAGGAGGTAGAAAAATTTGTTGATTTATGGTTAAAGAAGAAAAACAAGAAAACAGGGGTTCTGTTGAATTTCAAGTATTCAGTTTCACCAATAAGATACGGAGACTTGCTTCACATTTAGAATTACACAAAAAAGATTTTTCATCGGAAAGAGGTCTACGAAGACTTTTGGGAAAACGTCAACGTTTGCTGGCTTATTTGGCAAAGAAAAATAGAGTACGTTATAAGAAATTAATAAGTCAGTTGGATATTCGGGAGAAGTAATTTAATCGTTCTCATTTTTTTCTTATTTTATTAGTAGTCTTATAGTAGTCTTAGATTTTGCATTTTGATGAGCCTCGTTTTGAGGAATTCATGGAATAATCCATTTTCATGGAATAAAGAATAAGAACAAGGATATGAGTCTATCGCTTAAAAGAAAAGATCTCATGATAGTCAATATGGGCCCTCAACACCCATCAATGCATGGTGTTCTTCGACTGATTGTTACTCTCGATGGTGAAGATGTTATTGATTGCGAACCCATATTAGGGTATTTACACAGAGGAATGGAAAAAATCGCGGAAAACAGAAGTATTATACAATACTTGCCTTATGTAACACGATGGGATTATTTAGCTACTATGTTTACAGAAGCAATAACGGTAAATGCACCAGAATTCTTAGAGAATATTCAAATACCCAAAAGAGCCAGCTATATTAGAGTAATTATGTTAGAATTGAGCCGTATAGCTTCTCATTTGTTATGGCTTGGACCTTTTATGGCGGATCTCGGGGCACAGACTCCCTTTTTCTACATTTTTAGAGAGAGAGAATTGATATATGATCTATTTGAAGCTGCTACAGGTATGCGAATGATGCATAATTACTTTCGCATCGGAGGAGTCGCTGCCGATCTCCCTTATGGATGGATGGATAAATGTTTAGATTTCTGTGATTATTTTTTACAAGGAGTTGTTGAATATCAAGAACTTATTACACAGAATCCCATTTTTTTAGAACGAGTTGAAGGAGTCGGTTTTATTAGCGGAGAAGAAGCTGTAAATTGGGGCTTATCGGGACCAATGTTACGAGCTTCTGGAATACAATGGGATCTTCGTAAAATTGATCCTTATGAGTCTTACAATCAATTCGATTGGAAAGTCCAATGGCAAAAAGAAGGAGATTCGTTAGCTCGCTATTTAGTACGAGTCGGTGAAATGAGGGAATCCATAAAAATTATTCAACAGGCTGTAGAGAAAATTCCTGGAGGACCTTATGAGAATTTAGAAGCCCGACGCTTTAAGAAAGCAAAGAATCCCGAATGGAATGATTTTGAATATCGATTTCTTGGTAAAAAACCTTCGCCCAATTTTGAATTATCAAAGCAAGAGCTTTATGTAAGAGTAGAAGCTCCAAAAGGCGAATTAGGAATTTATCTGGTAGGAGATGATAGTCTTTTCCCCTGGAGATGGAAAATTCGTCCACCGGGTTTTATTAATTTGCAAATTCTTCCTCAGCTAGTTAAAAAAATGAAATTGGCTGATATCATGACAATATTAGGTAGTATAGATATCATTATGGGGGAAGTTGATCGTTGAAATGATAATAGATAGGGTAGAGGTAGAAACTATCAATTCTTTTTCGAAATCGGAATTATTTAAAGAAATCTACGGACTTATATGGATTCTACCCATTTTTGCCCTCCTACTGGGAATCACAATAGAAGTACTCGTAATTGTGTGGTTAGAAAGAGAAATATCCGCATCGATACAACAACGTATTGGTCCTGAATATGCTGGCCCCCTGGGACTGCTTCAAGCTATAGCAGATGGAACTAAACTACTTTTAAAAGAGGATATCCTCCCATCCCGAGGAGATATTCCTTTATTTAGCATTGGTCCCTCTATAGCAGTCATATCCATTTTATTAAGTTTTTTAGTTATCCCTTTAGGATATCGTTTTGTTTTAGCTGATCTTAGTATTGGTGTTTTTTTATGGATTGCGATTTCAAGTATTGCTCCTATTGGTCTTCTCATGGCAGGATATAGCTCAAATAATAAATATTCTTTTTCAGGCGGTCTACGAGCGGCTGCTCAATCTATTAGTTATGAAATACCATTAACTTTTTGTGTACTAGCAATATCTCTACGTGTGATTCGTTAAAATAGGATCTTTTTCCTCTAAAATACATTGAATGCTTATCTTCCTTTGCTTATTCTGTATTCGCGTTGGTAAGTTAAACTCGATAGCTATATGAGTGAAACAAAACAGCTTATTAATTTGTAGTAAAAGTAAAAAATCTCATTTCCTACGTACAAGAAAAAAGTTCAAGTAAACATAAGCAGTGTAAACTCTTTACCCCAAGGTTGAGATTGTTTGATTAGTCATCATATCTTGAAGCGGGCAAGAATAAAGGATTCGCGATATGGAATTCCATTACTAGAATATTTTGAGTTATTACTATAATTTAAACTTATAACCATAAGGCAATCCATCAAAAGTTAGTGAGGGATTAGGAACACTAAAGTACATACAGGATTAGTAATGAGAGAATCTAAATCATTAGACATTTTTCCTCATAAAAGGAATCATAATAAGGACTTGAAATTGGTGGAAATGATCAAGCAGTACTTTCTTCAGATTCCGGTCTAGAGTATGTTCCCATTCACTTGTTAAGGAAATGGCTATCAAGAACGAATTAACCCTTTATTCTTTTTTTTTAAGTATACCCCTCCCGGGGAAAGAAGAGTAGGACAAAAGATATGGAATACAATACAAAAAAGGATCTTTATTTATTCTTTCCTTCCTTTATCCCTATTCATACAGAATTCCTCATGAACTAATGCCAAATTCTTTCCATTTATTAATTGCTATAACGAGTGATTTATTCCAATATTAAGTTATTACCGAACAAAGCAAAATTATATTATATAAAGGATGAGATCAATTCGGAAGCGCTTTTTTGTTATTCTAGCAGACGTAATTGCTTTGGTCTAATTTTGGGCTTTCCAATCAATTTTATCTTATCTAATTCTATCTATGCCCAGAGGATGATACCGAAACGAAACAATCCTTTCCTTTTTTCTGATCATAGAGGAGCCGTATGAAGCTAAGGTTTCATGTACGGTTTTGGAATAGCGGTGGGAACTGTGATGTTATCATCGACTATGATTATCTAATAGTTCAAGTACAGTTGATATAGTTGAAGCACAGTCCAAATATGGTTTTTTTGGATGGAATCTTTGGCGTCAGCCTATAGGTTTTCTAGTTTTTCTAATTTCTTCTTTGGCAGAATGTGAAAGATTACCCTTTGATTTACCAGAAGCAGAAGAAGAATTAGTAGCAGGTTATCAAACCGAATATTCTGGTATTAAATATGGTTTATTTTATCTTGTTTCTTACCTAAATTTATTAGTTTCCTCTTTATTTGTAACTGTTCTATACTTAGGCGGGTGGAATTTCTCTATTCCCTATATATCCTTTTTTGGATTTTTCCAAATGAATAAAATAATTGGAATTTTGGAAATGGTAATAGGTATCTTTATTACATTAACTAAAGCTTATTTATTTCTCTTCATTTCTATCACAATAAGATGGACTTTACCCAGGATGAGAATGGATCAGTTATTAAATCTTGGATGGAAATTTCTTTTACCTATTTCTCTGGGCAATCTCTTATTAACAACTTCTTCCCAACTAGTTTCACTATAAATAAGAATACAATAACAGTAAGAATATTTTCAACACAAAAGTTCTCTCAAACAAGAGAAAGAAACATACCTTTTTCATATATAGATTTAGAATATGTTCCCTATGCTAACTGGGTTCATTAGTTATGGTCAACAAACAATACGCGCCGCAAGATACATTGGTCAAAGTTTCATAATTACCTTATCCCACACAAATCGTTTACCTATAACGATTCACTACCCTTATGAAAAATCAATTACATCGGAGCGTTTCCGGGGGCGAATACACTTTGAATTTGATAAATGCATTGCTTGTGAAGTATGTGTTCGCGTATGCCCGATAGATCTACCCCTTGTGGATTGGAGATTTGAAAAGGATATTAAAAGAAAAAATTGCTTAATTATAGTATTGATTTCGGAGTTTGTATATTTTGCGGTAACTGTGTTGAATACTGTCCCACAAATTGTTTATCAATGACTGAAGAATATGAACTTTCTACTTATGATCGTCATGAATTGAATTACAATCAAATTGCTTTGAGTCGGTTACCAATCTCCATAATGGGAGATTACACAATTCAAACAATTAGGAATTCGCCTCAAAGTAAAATAGACGAAGAAAAATCTTGGAATTCAAGAACGATTACAGATTACTAGGTATTAGGATTTTTTTATTAGAAAAATCCATTTTTACTAACTCTAACGAAAAAAGAATAACTACTGCTTAACAACTTATATGTATATACAAAAAAATATCCTAATACCTTTTTCCTTCCTTGAATCTTTTAGTTTTAGTCAGTTCATGAAAAATTTTATACTAGAAATTTCTTCTTATCCATAATGGATTTACCTGGACCAATACATGAGATTCTTGTGCTATTTGGGGGATTTGGTCTTCTACTAGGAGGTCTAGGAGTAGTATTACTTACCAACCCAATTTATTCTGCCTTTTCGCTGGGATTAGTTCTTGTTTGTATATCCTTATTCTATTTTTTATTAAATTCCTACTTTGTAGCTGTCGCACAACTTCTTATTTATGTGGGAGCCATAAATGTCTTGATCATATTTGCTGTAATGTTTGTAAACGGCTCAGAGTGGTCTAAAGATAAGAATTATTGGACTATTGGAGATGGGTTTACTTTACTCCTTTGTATAACTATTCCTTTTTCACTAATGACTACTATCCCAGATACGTCGTGGTATGGAATTCTTTGGACTACAAGATCAAACCAAATAGTAGAACAGGGTCTCATAAATAACGTTCAACAAATTGGGATTCATTTAGCAACCGATTTTTATCTTCCGTTTGAACTCATTTCCCTAATTCTTCTAGTTTCTTTAATAGGTGCAATTACTATGGCTCGACAATAAGAAATACTTAGAATGAGTCAAAATTCTTAGAATTTCAAATATAAAATAAATAACTAAAGAATCACAATTTTGATTTAGTAAAACCCATCTACTGCCAATACAACAAATACCTTCTTTTCTCTTTTGTTGCGTAATTGTTCTATTCTAATTAATTGAATCGGTTCAATTCTTGTCCTCATATTGAAATGAATCGAGATTGATAAGGAGTTAGTTAATGATGTTTGAGCATGTACTTTTTTTGAGTGTCTATTTATTTTCGATTGGTATCTATGGATTGATCACAAGCCGAAACATGGTTAGAGCTCTAATATGTCTTGAACTTATACTGAATTCAATTAATCTAAATCTCGTAACATTTTCTGATCTATTTGATAGTCGCCAATTAAAAGGAGACATTTTCGCAATTTTTGTTATAGCCCTTGCGGCTGCTGAAGCAGCTATTGGACTATCCATTCTTTCTTCCATCCATCGTAACAGGAAATCAACTCGTATCAATCAATCCAATTTTTTGAATAATTAGACATAGAATCCCCTAAACAAAGGGGCATATATAATAATAAGAAACATTAAGATGAATAGAAATCTAATCTTATTTTCTTATTAGTGTTTAATAATATCCTTTTTTTGAGTAGGTTATTTCAGAGTATTGTTTTTTACTTATTGAATATTGCATTTTTGCAATTCATTGATATTGCAATTTGAATATTGCAATAATTTATATTGAAAAGATGATAGCCAATTTATTGGCTAATTCGAATTAGTATGTAGAATTCGTATAATTATAACTGTTGAAGCCTTAAATTCAAGTCTCTTGGCTCTTTTCACGCTTTCTCACAAACAGATTACGAAATATATTGCATTATTTGTTAAAGTTTGGATAAACCATTGCTTCGTCTGGTGTCTACAATACATCTAATTTATATAGTACTAATTTCATTTTTACCAGATCGAAAATTTTTATGTTGAAAAGGAAAATTTAGAGATCCAATGTCACATTCTGTAAAAATTTATGATACATGTATAGGATGCACTCAATGTGTACGAGCTTGCCCAACAGATGTATTAGAAATGATACCTTGGGATGGATGTAAAGCCAAGCAAATTGCTTCCGCGCCGAGAACCGAAGATTGTGTGGGTTGTAAGAGATGCGAATCCGCCTGTCCAACGGATTTTTTAAGTGTCCGCGTTTATTTAGGGCCTGAAACAACCCGCAGCATGGCTCTATCTTATTGATACGTTACAAAAAACTCCACTTGAATCGTCTGATTCCTCTTTACCGAAGAAGCCTGTGCTCGAAATAATCGAGCATGGGCTTTTCTGGTCAAAACGTATCTTGTCTTTATTACTTTATCATGAGTTATTTTCCTTGGTTAACAATACTTGTTGTTTTGCCGATATTTGCAGGTTCATTAATTTTCTTTTTACCTCATAAAGGAAATAAAATCGTTAGGTGGTATACTATAGCTATTTGTTTATTAGAATTCCTTCTAATGACTTATGCATTCTGTTATCATTTCCAATTGGAGGATCCTTTAATCCAATTAAAGGAGGATTCTAAATGGATAGATGTTTTCGATTTCCACTGGAGATTGGGAATCGATGGACTTTCATTAGGATCTATTTTATTGACAGGATTTATCACTACTTTAGCTACTTTAGCGGCTTGGCCGGTTACTCGGAATTCGCAATTATTCTATTTCCTGATGCTAGCAATGTATAGCGGTCAAATAGGATTATTTTCTTCACGAGACCTTTTACTTTTTTTTATCATGTGGGAGTTAGAATTAATTCCTGTTTACTTACTTTTATCCATGTGGGGGGGAAAGAGGCGTCTGTATTCAGCTACCAAGTTTATTTTGTATACTGCAGGCGGTTCCATTTTTTTCTTAATTGGAGTTCTGGGTATGGGATTATATGGTTCCAATGAACCCGGATTAGATTTAGAAAGATTGATTAATCAATCATACCCTACAACATTGGAAATACTACTGTATTTTGGCTTCCTTATTGCTTATGCTGTCAAATTGCCGATTATACCTTTACATACGTGGTTACCAGATACCCATGGGGAAGCGCATTACAGTACATGTATGCTTTTAGCCGGAATTCTATTAAAGATGGGAGCATACGGATTGATTCGGGTCAATATGGAATTGTTACCGCATGCTCATTATCTATTTTCCCCTTGGTTGGTAATAATAGGAGCGGTGCAAATAATCTATGCAGCTTCAACTTCTCTTGGTCAACGAAATTTCAAAAAAAGAATAGCCTACTCCTCCGTATCTCACATGGGTTTCATAATTATAGGAATTGGTTCCATAACCAACATTGGACTAAATGGAGCTATTTTACAAATATTATCTCATGGATTTATCGGTGCTACACTTTTTTTCTTGGCGGGAACGGCTTGTGATAGAATGCGTCTTGTTTATCTCGAAGAACTGGGGGGAATATCTATCCCAATGCCAAAAATTTTTACCATGTTTAGTAGCTTTTCAATGGCTTCTCTTGCCTTGCCGGGAATGAGCGGTTTTGTTGCAGAATTAGTAGTATTTTTTGGACTAATTACTAGTCCTAAATTTATGTTAATGCCAAAAATGCTAATTACTTTTGTAATGGCAATAGGAATGATATTAACTCCTATTTATTTATTATCTATGTTACGCCAGATGTTCTATGGATACAAGCTATTTCATGTTCCAAACAAAAATTTTGTAGATTCTGGACCACGAGAACTCTTTCTTTTAATCTGTATCTTTTTACCAGTAATAGGAATTGGTATTTATCCAGATTTGGTTCTCTCGCTATCCGTTGATAGGGTAGAGGTTCTATTATCCAATTATTATACTAAATAGGATTTTCTTTTTTTAACCAGTCCGCTCTATATTCCAGAGTGGAAAAATAAAAAATTCAGAAAAAAGTAAAAAAGTCTAATTAGATCTATCTCGAATTTTTGAGAACCCCTTGAACGTCTTTTCAAAGGGTTCTCAAATCAAACTAAAAAGGAAAAAAACCGAAGGTTTTATGTTATGTAATTATTTAGATGGTAATGTAAATGAACCGTAACTATGTAAACCTATTCCTAACAGATTGATACCAAAATAGCAGATCCAAATTATAAGAAATCCTATCGAAGCTACAAGTGCGGAATTCGTACCCTTCCAATTTGGATTTTTTCTACTATGTAAATATATTGCAAATATGGTCCAGGTAATAAATGCCCAAGTTTCCTTAGGATCCCAATTCCAATAGGATCCCCATGCCTCATTAGCCCATACTGCTCCACAAAGAATACCCACGGTTAAAAGAGTAAACCCTAGACTAATGACACGATAACTCCAAGAATCCAAACGCTCAGTTAATTGATATTTGTAATAATTTGGAAATACGGGAAAAGAGGTGTTTTTTAAAGCACTTCTTTTTGCATATAAATATTCAATCTCACTAAAGAAAAATGTTTTAAGAAAAACATTTTTCTTTAGTGAAAAGAAATCGAAATTCTTTCGAAATCTAATGATTAGAAGAGCGGCGGATAATAAGGATCCACACAAAAGAGTTGCATAGCTTAGTAACATCATACTGACATGCATCATTAACCACTGAGATTGTAGAGCAGGTACTAGTATTGTGGATTGATGCATTTCAGTTAAAAGACCCGACGTGGCAAAGCCTTGCGTTAAAATAGTACTTGGCGTAGTTATTGTGCTTAAATCATTTTTCGAGTTCTGTATCTTAGGAATAGTATGAAGAATATACAGAGTCCATGAAAGGAAGATCAATGACTCATATAAATTACTTAATGGAAAATGTCCCGAAGAAACCCAACGAGAGACTAAAAATCCTGTTATAGAGAAAAAAGTAGCTATCATTCCTTTTTCTGACGAATCACGTAATCCCCTAAGTTCACGAACTAATAAGGTTATCAAATGAATCGTAATCACAATTGAAATGGTTGAGAAAGAGATATGAGTTAGTATATGTTCTAAAGTTGCAAATAGCATAACGATAAGGTCCCATTACAAAATTGGAAATTTCGAATTGAATCCATTTTCTAATTTATTGTATTCTTTTTCGAGAATGCCGCCACTCGGATTCGAACCGAGATGCTTGAGCACTGCTTCCTAAGAGCAGCGTGTCTACCAATTTCACCATGGCGGCTAATTTAAAATAATAGTTAACTTAAAAGAATAATAGTTATTTTATCGTGAATCGTCGAGACTGGGAGAAGCCATAGAATTTAGGAACATTAGAAGTTCATCATTAGAAGTTCATCATTAACTACAATGAAATGCATTTTGTATTTTAGAAAAATTGATAGAATGAAAGCCTTTACACTCTTATTAATATGATGTACCAGTCCTAAACCCATTTATATGGGAATTTTGGATAAGATTAGGTGGAGGTTGTAAGTCCTATTGCAAGAATAGTCTACTTTTTATAATAGAATCCTCGTTTTTATGAGAATTCTATTATAAAAAAAAGTTCTTTGATAGGAAAAGAATACTGAGGACACAATATACCAAAAACTTTTGTTCTATATAATGATAATGGAGGGATTCGTTCTAAGAATATTGTACCGAGGAATTCGACACATAAAAGTACATTTATTAATTAATCCGAATTATTCATTCATATTAAATAATTGGAATTTCTTTTGGATAGTTCAATTCAGATTATTTCAAAATCTTATTATTTGTTTGCTTGTTGCCCAGAAAAACCTTTTGGTTTTGGATGCTCGTTGCCCCTAGAAAATGATCTTGATTTTGCTAAAGAATAAGATTGTACTATGGAAAAATAAGTCTTTTTTTTCCAAAGATTTTTACGAATACGCTTTTTTGACATCGAAGTACGTTTTTTTGGAACTGCCATTCAAAAAGGGAATTACTTTTTTCTAGTTGTATGTGAAAGACATCTATTGCCACAAATCAATCCTTCTTTCTGTTTTTTCTTAGTATTTATACTTAGATACTGAAAGATACTGAAAGATACTTAAATTCTAAATTCTTCTTTAGTTCATTTTGTCTAATGTGGATAAGACAAGAGTTTTTTAAGATTTTCTATTTAAATCAATTTCTATATCAAATATACTCCATATATAAATATATGGTATGGGGGATAAGCCCTCATATAAGAGGGGGAGATAAAAAGAAGGTAAAATTCAATTCAAATAGTTAATTAAGTTCAGAAGGCTATTCCATAATTGAATTCCAATAAAAAAAAATACTTAGTCTCTTAAACAAGACATTCTAAAACTTAGAGAATTCTAGTCATTAGGATTTCCTTTTATATGAAATAAGCAATATTCGAGAATTTCCTATAAATATAGGTTTTCTTTGGAATTCAATCAATCAATTACGAAACAAGAGAGCTCTTTTATTTTAACAAAAAGAAATACAAAAATGATTAGAAAGTAAAATTATTCAATCTTTTTTTGTATTTTAATAAATATTTTTTTTTACTAATAACTAGATACCGAAATTCTTTGATTCACTTTTTGAATTTAAGTAACTAAACCCATTCTAAATTTTGGAATATTTTAATGAGAGAAATTAGAAAAATTCATAATTCCAGTATTTTTTATTTTTCTTATTTTGTTTTTTTAATTCCTTTAGAAAGAGATAAGAATAGGTTTGGTGAATCGGAAACAATTTTATTTTATAGAAAAATTGAACTATAAATTTAAACTAAAAATTGCTATTTCTTTTCTTATGGAACATACATATCAATATGCCTGGGTAATTCCTCTTCTCCCACTTCCAGTTATTATGTCAATGGGATTTGGACTTTTTCTTATTCCTACAGCAACAAAAAATCTTCGTCGGATATGGGCTTTTCCTAGTATTTTACTCTTAAGTATAGCTATGGTATTCTCACTTCACCTGTCTATTCAACAAATAAATGGAAGTTCTATCTATCAATATCTATGGTCTTGGACCATCAATAATGATTTTTCCTTAGAATTTGGATACTTGGTCGACCCCCTTACGTCTATTATGTTAATACTAATTACTACTGTAGGAATCTTAGTTCTTATTTATAGTGACGATTATATGTCTCACGATGAAGGATATTTGAGATTTTTTGTTTATATAAGTTTTTTTAATACTTCCATGTTAGGATTGGTTACTAGTTCCAATTTGATACAAATTTATTTTTTTTGGGAACTTGTCGGAATGTGTTCCTATTTATTGATAGGCTTTTGGTTTACGCGGCCAATTGCAGCGAGTGCTTGTCAAAAAGCTTTTGTAACTAATCGTGTAGGGGATTTTGGTCTGTTATTAGGAATTTTAGGTTTTTTTTGGATAACGGGTAGTTTGGAGTTTCGGGATTTGTTCAAAATAGCTAATAACTGGATTCCTAATAATGGGATTAATTCCTTACTTACTACTTTGTGTGCTTTTTTATTATTCCTTGGTGCAGTTGCAAAATCTGCACAATTTCCTCTTCACGTATGGTTACCTGATGCTATGGAAGGACCCACTCCTATTTCGGCTCTTATACACGCAGCAACTATGGTTGCTGCGGGGATTTTTCTTCTAGCTAGACTTCTTCCTCTTTTCATATCCCTACCCTGGATAATGAGTTTCATTTCTTTAATAGGTACAATAACACTCTTCTTAGGAGCCACTTTAGCTCTTGCTCAGAGAGATATTAAAAGAAGCTTAGCCTATTCTACAATGTCTCAATTGGGTTATATGATGTTAGCTCTAGGTATAGGTTCTTATCAAGCTGCTTTATTCCATTTGATCACTCATGCTTATTCGAAAGCTTTATTGTTCTTAGGATCCGGATCCGTTATTCATTCAATGGAACCTCTTGTTGGATATTCACCAGATAAAAGTCAGAATATGGTTCTTATGGGTGGTTTAAGAAAATACGTTCCAATTACAAGAACTACTTTTTTATGTGGTACACTTTCTCTTTGTGGTATTCCACCTCTTGCTTGCTTCTGGTCCAAAGATGAAATCCTTAGTAATAGTTGGTTGTATTCACCCTTTTTTGGAATAATAGCCTCTTTTACTGCAGGATTAACTGCATTTTATATGTTTCGGATATATTTACTTACTTTTGATGGGTATTTGCGTGTTCATTTTCAAAATTACAGTAGTACTAAAGAAGGTTCGTTGTATTCAATATCCTTATGGGGAAAAAGTATATCCAAAGGAGTCAATAGGGATTTTGTTTTATCAACAATGAAGAGTGGAGTTTCTTTTTTTTCACAAAATATACCAAAAATTCCTGCTAATACAAGAAATAAGATAGGATCCTTTAGTACTCCCTTTGGGGCTAAAAATACTTTTGTCTATCCTCATGAAACGGGAAATACTATGCTATTTCCTCTTCTTATATTACTACTTTTTACTTTGTTCATTGGATCCATAGGAATCCATTTTGATAATGGAGTAAAAGATAATAGAATATTGGAGTTAACCATATTATCAAAGTGGCTAACTCCTTCAATAAACTTGTTCCAGGAAAATTCTAATTCTTCCATAAATTCATATGAATTTCTCACTAATGCAATTTCTTCTGTAAGTTTAGCAATTTTTGGTCTATTCATAGCATATATCTTTTATGGATCTGCTTATTCTTTTTTTCAGAATTTGAATTTTCAAAATTCCCTTGTAAAAAAGAATCCAAAAAAGAGCTTTTTGGATGAAGTAAAAAAAAAGATATACAGCTGGTCATATAATCGTGGTTATATAGATTTTTTCTATACTAGGGTTTTTATCCTAGGTATAAGAAGATTAGCCGAACTAACGCATTTTTTTGATAAAGGTGTCATTGATGGAATTACCAATGGAGTAGGTCTTGCTGGTTTTTGTATAGGAGAAGAAATCAAATATGTAGGGGGAGGGCGAATATCGTCTTATCTATTCTTTTTTTTATGTTATGTATCCTTGTTCTTATTCTTTATTCCATGAAAATGGATTATTCCATGAATTCCTCAAAACGAGGCTCATCAAAATGCAAAATCTAAGACTACTATAAGACTACTAATAAAATAAGAAAAAAATGAGAACGATTAAATTACTTCTCCCGAATATCCAACTGACTTATTAATTTCTTATAACGTACTCTATTTTTCTTTGCCAAATAAGCCAGCAAACGTTGACGTTTTCCCAAAAGTCTTCGTAGACCTCTTTCCGATGAAAAATCTTTTTTGTGTAATTCTAAATGTGAAGCAAGTCTCCGTATCTTATTGGTGAAACTGAATACTTGAAATTCAACAGAACCCCTGTTTTCTTGTTTTTCTTCTTTAACCATAAATCAACAAATTTTTCTACCTCCTTTCTTTTTCATGTATTTTTCTGATCAGGAAAAATAAAAAATTATGTCAGTTATTTTTAAGTTATTCTAATCTCGTACACACAAAAATTTGCAATTATTCATCTACTGCTGGAATCTGGAATTTGGATTTATTTTATCGATGCAAATTGGATTTGGATAGAAGGGTACATTCTTTTATTTTAGATAGAAGAAACATTTCTTCTATCTAAAATAAAAGAATTTTGCTGATTTATTTATTGCTATATCCAATTTATAGAATTGATATACCATTTAATTGATATCATTTAGCAAAATGAAACACAGCATATGCATCCATCTTTGGGCTCGAGAATTTCACGGGATAGAGATATAGTATAAGAAATAGGCTATTAAGTAACTCTAAATGAATTGTGGATACATCTGTATCCTTAACATACTGAAACGACTGCCATTATTCGTATCAAACCAATAGCGATTCATAAAAGCTAAATCTTGTAATCAATGGTGGGCCAATAATGAATTTTTTTGCATATGTATTAAGACGCTTGGTCTGATTTCGAAATTGTCCAGAGTTTTTTATGTTGTTTTCATTGCAAAATGATGGATCTCCTTCCGTAACTTTCCAATTACGAGTACGAGAATTGAAAGACATGAAAATTCTCAATTCTCTACGGCGTCTAGGAGATGGATCGAATATTTTCAGGAACAAGAAAATCAGAAGAATCTTTTTCTCTATTCACTACCATTCCGCGTCTTCGACTTCTATTAGTTTCTTTTCTTCTTTAATGCAATAGCTATAGTTTGATATAGAATCCATTTCTCAAAGTAATGGAAACCATTCTCTTATAGGAAATGGTTCGAAAATCGCTATTCCACCTTTTAGGTTTAGGTATCGTGAAAAGTGATACCTGTGAAGATCGTGCATTTCAGTCACATTCAGATCCGTTTTTCGAGTCCATGATATAACCAAATTGGATGGATCTTCCACCCGTTTAGCTAAGAAAGAATAGATGCAGAGGTGGATAATAGATCGATATGAAGATCATGAGCTGCCCCATAATGAAACCGCCAGTAGTCGCGAATATCTCCTTCTTCCCTAACCCAAGATTGGAGAAAGAAGATCTAAGAGGGACCTATGGAGAATGTGGTCAGAAATCCATAATAGAGTCCGACCACAACGACCGAATTAATTATCCTCATCGAGAAACTTAGACTACTTTAGACTACTTAAGTAGAAAAGATTTGAAAATCATGGCATGGGTCTCCTTTTTTTCTTTCTTTAGAGTTTTCTATATGCACAATTTCTCGATGTTTCGATGAGAATTTCTTGACTTTCCATATATAGAAAGAGATAGACTATAAATGACATCTCTTATGTCAATAAGACCAAAGGAATGGATATTAAATGATAGGAAGTGCTAAGAAGTGAAATAGAATGAAATAGAGCCACTTTGGGCTTCCCTATGAAATGAGGCATGGAACGGAGCCACTACGAAGAAATTCCGGGAGTTACGAAAGAAGCTTCGGACTCATATTGTTCACGGGTTGAGAGCGGGAGTTGAACTCTAGGAGGTCGAATCTCCCCTTGTTCCTCAGTAGCTCAGTGGTAGAGCGGTCGGCTGTTAACTGACTGGTCGTAGGTTCGAATCCTACTTGGGGAGATTTGATTCATTCTTTAATGTAAGAATAAAGAATTGAATTAAAAGGCTTGCTTTGACCCTTAGGAGTAGGTAACCCGTTCGCTATCCTTGTTTCTATTGCATTCTGTCTCATCGTATCACATTCTGTTCTACGATTCCACTTCGACAAAAGGAAAGAGCATACCCAAGTTCAATAGCTTTACGTCCGCTATTCCGATCATGATTTTCCTACCCTCAGGGAGAAAGTAAAGGTCCTTCCCCCTTTGGAAGGCTGTGGGCGAGGAGGGATTCGAACCCCCGACACCGTGGTTCGTAGCCACGTGCTCTAATCCTCTGAGCTACAGGCCCACCCCGTCTCCACTGGATCTCTTCCCGGGGATACCCCCCAAAAGGAACCTTCTTCTCCTCAGCCATTTCATTTCGGGTTAAGAAGATGGGAAAGCGCCTTTCTCTCTATAAA
>NW_023367164.1:0-48018 GCF_902167145.1 Zea mays
ACGCCCCCCCGTGTGCGTCTTTCACGACATGCTCTGGTCCCGGGTTTCTTCCTGTGGTCTTCTAGCGTTAGAAGAAGTCGTGTCCGTCCCGGACATCTGCAACGTCCTCTCACGCCTTTGGGGGGACAAACAAAGATCAGGAAAGACGGACCGAACCCATTCGGTGACTTTCGCGGTCGCCCTCACTGAACCGACTTGGATCTGAACTACGATTCAGATCAAGTCTTACCGAAATTGGATTTCCTTTTCGTGCCATATGTCGCTTAGACTTTACTTTTGCCCCTTTCTGCCCTTTCCTCTATTTGTTCGATAGGGTCCTCGTTCTATTCTAATTCTAAACCCATTGTCGTCCACAGTTTCCTTGTCGACGCGAAGGGGCAAGCAGCCCCAAACAAAGTCTGAGATCAGAACTCATACCGCGGTTGTGGCCGCATGCAAGTTCTTCAATATTTAGAGAGTATGTGTTAGTACGAGATCGCGCTATCAACTTATTTAATCTTTCTCGATGAAGCAAGAAACGGATGCGCCTAGCGCTAGTTGCTCAATCCGTTGCTTGTTTGGTTGATTAGGACAAAATTGTATCCCTTAGGAACCGTACATGCACCTTTGTTTGGATGCCGATTGAATATTGTTACAATACGAAATACTTGAAGGCCACACGCAATTGACTCACCTACATTTTATGCTCCCACCTTTTTGTAGACTCAGCTTCTGCCTCTGGGGAAGCACTCACATTATGATCGAATTACAATGTGCAGGTTTTGTGACCACCACTGATGCTTGCTGTGGGCTGGGCAAGTATGGAGGCCTATTCTATTCATGTGTGTTCTTCCACGGATGGCGTGCTGCGACGCATCGAGCCATGTCGGGTGCAATTCATCTAACTAACTCCACCTTCCTCCTACGGGTCTGCAGTCAAAAGAGTTGTTCAGTCATATGGTATGTATACATAAATCTGCTTTTCACTCTTCTGCAATGGGATTCGGACATGATCCAATCGACCTTCCTCTACTTGTTGATGGCCTGTACTGTAAAGAAGAGCCCAGCGGATGGAAGCTGTTGAGTGGAGCTTCACCTGGCTGGATAAAAGCACTCTACCTAGGCTTGTAATAACTAGTACTTTCTATAATGCTTGGTTCCAACTAATAATACATCATGGTACCTTATATTCTTTAACTACTAACGGAACTGAGATAGGCCTGCCTGGGTAAAGAATAAGAAAAAACGTTCCGGTAATAGAGATTGCCTTTAGCAGGAAGATGAGTAGATCGCTCACCTGGAACTTCTTAGCCCTCTTTCCTTTAGAAGAAAAACCTTTGTGAATGCTCGCCCTGGACCAAGGCTGGCTATAGGCGGATCGCCCAACCGATCATAATCATAGGTTCAACCACACCAGAAAAGTGTTTATACATTTGGAAGACTTACTACACTGGAACCTAGATATCAACTAAACTAGGAAGTAGAAGCTAGGGCAGAGCCGTTTGTTTACCAAACGAACTTATCGCCGTGCTCGTGGGCTATGCTTCAAGTGCGGGGAACTACCCTGTATGCGGTCCATGTACCCTCGCCTGCGGCTCCTGTGCTCATGGTCCCGTTTTTTCTCTTCGCTTCGCCAAAAAGAAAGGAAGAGAAGAGGTCGGAAAGATCACACACAGTACGAAAGCAAGCATAAACCAAACGAAAACCGATGTAGCGAGAAAGAGGGCACCGTCCTTCCTTTTTGGAGCCAAGGGAGCCTTTGGCCTATCTGTCAGTATGTTGTGCATTCTCTCACTTCCAAAATAGCATATAATGGATGTCATGTACCAGCTATCTCTGAAAAGGTAGAAGGGCCCTTTAGGGACAGCAAGAGTTGCTTAGTGCTCAATAGTGCTTGCAAAGAACGTTCAAGATAGCTGACTGACTGAGCTACTTCCGTAATAGGGGTCCTTTCTTTTCAAATCCGACCCACCCCCATCGATTTTAAAATATGCATTGAGAAAGAGCTTACCGGTAAATACCCTATCCCCTGTCTGAACTCTTGGAAGAACTTAGACTTGGGCACTTGTAACATGGTTGGAGGCATAGACTTGGAGTCCAAACGCCATTCCCTAAAACCTTATGAGTAGCTTACTATCCTGCCTGGGTACTTCGCAAGTCCTGCTGCTATCCAATTAGGCTGGCTTCATTACGTAGAGCGGATCCACCCATACATAATAGGAGTACTCTTAAAGTAAGACCTTTAGAGCCTATATATAGTATAGCTTAGTAGCGGCCGGCTGTTCAATTTGAGAAAGGCCCATCTCCTGATTGTCTCAAATCGAATAAAACTCTTTAGCAATTGGTCTGACAGAACGGATGGTAAGGTGGGGGACCCATACCTTTATTCTATTCCCGTGCTTAGAGCGAGTGAATGAAAAGCTACGCCTGCTGCTTGTGTTGATTGAAAAGAAACCTGTCTAATTGAATATGCTAGTAATCAATCGCTGCGCGCCTCTCATCATTTCCTGTGCTTCTGCTCGTATGCCAATAAGTAAGTTTAAGCTTTATGCATATGGCTCAAATCTCTTTGCTTTTATTTATCAATTAACAACTTCTTTTTAGCTCTGACATGGCCTAGAAAAAGGTGGTGTCAAAGCCTGGAATGCTTGGAAATCTCATTATTGGCAAAGCAGATGCATACATAGTTAGGGTCAAAGAGTTATTGAAGAAGTCATCATGTGATCGATTGACCAGGAAATAACCTTATTTGGACTTAGAAGCTACTGGTGCGGAAGAAGGAAGCGTAGCTGAGTCATTCCTTATATCGAATCTTATTACCAGCTTTCATAGTGAGCAAAGCACCCGGCGCAGTACAAGGCTAAGATGTAAGTAGGTGCACAGTACCCTCACGCAATAGCATTTAGTGGAGCTATTAAAAAGTAGATGGAGTATGCTTTTCCGAAGAAGAGTGATCCTGGGTAAAGGCAAAGTGTGTCAAGCAGGAATATCGTTTTTGGATCCATGCATAAGTTGGCGAAGATGGTCTAACTTAAGACTTTTCAACCTGAGCATGCGTGCTGTGGATTTGATGTGGAAAGAAGGAAGAAAAGGTTGGATAGCTCTATAATTAATAAGAATCTCAAGTGAAAGGGATCTATCCTGTTGCAGTGAAGGTTATTAAAAAATAGCTTGAACAGAAGTTCGGTATTCAAATAACATACCGAAATAAAAACTTTGGCAAGGAAACTAATTAGCAATGTGGGGGATATATGGCTTAAAGTGGGATGATTCTCTCATAGAAGTAGGGGCAGGAGGAGATAATGAGTCTCAATCCAGGCAGTGTTGTGGACGTCAGCGGTAGAGATAAACTCAAAGACAAAGGATGAGATTTGCATCCATTAGCCAACATTTCCAACGCTTTCTTATTGCTCTTGGTGCCTAACTCGCAGACATTAATTGGTGTACTCTCTGCATTTCACCTCAAAGTAAAATGGAAGGGTCTTCTTTCCGTTCCGCTGCGAACGCAGTTTCTGGATTTTGAGCTTGCTTTTGCTCTTATGGAAAATGAGAGGATGAATGGTAATGCTTTTTTAGAGCATAGCATGAAGCAATAGGGATGAAGGAGGGTCTTGTTCGTAATCCATGCAAAAAGGCTTAGTAGAAGCAGTGAAAAAGGTGCACACATCGGACGCTTTAGTAGCCTGCCTTTTACCACTTACTATACCACACCACAAGTACACACAGGTACTGGCCTTAATCTTTGTCATTAAGTCCGCACACCCTTCAATTTTCCATAGTATGCTACGATAGGTTCTTCTTGTAGTAGGTAGAGCAAGCAATTCTTCACTGAAACTAGGGAGAG
Organism: Zea mays; assembly: GCF_902167145.1. Classification (NCBI taxonomy): domain Eukaryota; kingdom Viridiplantae; phylum Streptophyta; class Magnoliopsida; order Poales; family Poaceae; genus Zea; species Zea mays. The sequence goes on from NW_023367164.1 coordinate 3,824, forward strand.
GGCGAATAAACGACCGAACTACCATCTATCATAAGGAAAGTACCAGGGCAAGGGACTTGAATCTCATTTTGCTGGATAACTCTTTCCAAAGCTGCAAGAAAGGTAAAGAATGAAAACAAATACTTTAAAGAATACAAGCCTTAGCCTAGTTTCAAAGAAGAAGTTTGTTCCGTCTTATCTTCTATGAAGGCGGGTAGGGCTCTTTTCACATTACCAGTGGAGTTTCTCTTTATTCGACCCAGACTTTGAAGCTAAGGAAACACCTTCTAGTTTCAAAATGTATATATTAACTGGTCCCTATTCAAATAGAAAGTTTGACCTCAACCCTATTATAATCATGCTACTACACCATGGCTAGCATCCCTATGACAATGACCAGTTCGTGCCCATTCTAGCCATGCCCGTGCCAGAGACGGATCATACCCTATTGACTTAGGCTGAGCGAAGCTTTCTTCTTATGCTGTGTCATAGCCTATGGGAAAGGCCAGTTGCCCACTAGCATAACTATCCTACGCACGATTTTGAGTTGTCTGCTCTAATATTCGCACTGAAGATCTGTGGGTGCCGACTTTTCAAAATCACCAGACAATAAAAGAAAAATGCATCAGGAATGAAATCTGACACAGCGTGGCTGGAACTAATTAAACATTACGATCTCGTCAAGGATTATGCAGCTAAGGAGTGGTGGCTGAGGCAGTGGAAAGAGAAAAGCCAATATGGCGTGGTGACGAGTGAGGTGCAACTCTTGAAATAGATGCAGCAGATTTGTGCCTTGGTAAGAAGAATTAGTGGACAAACTGACAACGAGAGAGGGGGGACCGAGCCAACGAGGAAGAGCACTGTTCTTATGCTAAAATCCATTATGGTACATACACCGGGGCAGGATACCCGATAGGCATAGGCAAGGTGGAAGAGATCAAATAAGACATTGAGAAAAGGATGCAAAAAAGAAAAGAACGAAGTTGCAAGAAAGAGAGAAAAGAGCATACTATAGACTCCGCGAATACAAGTCAGTAGACTCAGCGATTACAAGTCAGTATTTGTCTCACCGTACGTCTTCTTCACCCCGACTTGCTTCTTTCTGCTCTTTTCATTCAAATAAGCTCTTCCCACAACCTTTCATTGCCATTTGTCTTCGAATCCTCTTCGGCAACGCTGGGCCGGTCGAAGGGCGCTTCCAGCTCGTTAAAGCAACCACAGGAGAAGAACCACAAGGAACGGCACTACAGGTATGGTACGAACCATGCTCTAAGATTGATAAACTACATCATCCAAGACTTCAATACGAATCCATAGGTGAGGAGAGCAAGCCAATGAAGTCAGCCCATTAGCTAGATTGGCAATAAGCATTACAGGAGTCAGTCTGTCCAGTATGTAAGCCATGAGTCTACTACTTAAGCCTATGCAGTCTGTCCAGTATGCCTCATGCTGTAGTATGTCCGATATGTCATGTAAGCCATGGAGTGTATGGACTAAGTAAAAGCAATGGGCTAGGATTGGGACTGCCTACCTTCTACAACCATTCCTACAGGACACCAACTATGCTGCCTAGGGCTATCATGAACACAAGGACAGAGTGAGGATTTGATTCACCTTAATCGCTACGCGCCTTGATTAATGATATTTAATTCATCCTTTCTATATGATATTGAAAGAGTCTAGTGGGTGAGAAAGATCAAGTAAAATAAAACTCCAAGACTTCAATACGAGTCCTATAAACAATAAAGGGACAGTTAAAGAGAACAGACTAAACAGTAGCGGAAGGTAGTCCATTACAGATGCCGCAGTGCCTTTATTAATTATAAAAGCAGTTATGACTAAACAGATGTCACAGTAGCCCAAGCCATAGGCCCTTACTTAATATAATATAATAGGCTTTCTTATCCACGGAAGAAAATGTGTGGTACTGGATGTGGCCTCCCTAATATTTGAATCGCATCATCCCCGGTGCCATGATCTATCACTTCCTTCGCAGTTTTCTTCTCCTCAACGAATGATAAAATAGGATCACCTCTTGCACCAAAGCAACACACTAATAGGTAGTCTCATCATAGGTCTAATCTTGCCCCACTTTCACTAAGGGAGAAGAATCAAAGGCTTTGACTTAGGCACTGCTGGCCCGTACGGAAGTGCTGCGAGCAGAAGTGAAATGAATGGGCAACGAGTCCAGATGTATGAATTCCCTAAATGGATGGAGACGATATTCTTCAACAACAAGATGAAGAAGGAAAAGCCGAAGTAGATGACCTATGAATGGGGGAAAACCTACAGATGAAAAGCAGGATATAAGTTTGTTTGATAGTAAGCTAAGCTCGTAGGAGCCGCAAGAGGCCATGTTGGAGGAGCTAAGAGCACTTGAAAAGAATCAAACTTGGGATCTTGTCAAACTCCCTAAGACAGCCTGCTACGAGCCCACTATTTGCACTACACTACTAGTTATCTCACTTGAAACCCTTTGGAAAGGACCCACAAATAGCAAGAACCATAGGGCGGAAAGGGGCAAAAGTAAAGTAAAGTTGTGGCAGAGAGTATGACCACACATAGTTTTTTTCCTGGGTGGGGGGTTAGGTATCCCCTTTCCTATCTGTCTTACTTTCATGTCCTGGCTTTCTATTTGCAAATTCCTAGTAGGCCAGTGTCCCTTTCAAATTGGTTACGGGGGCCTACCTCTTTCATAAAGCTGGAGTCTTTCCCAAGCACGCTTAATGGGGCAGGGATACGGTTTTCTAACCAGTTGTTTACCAGAAAGTATAAGTTTCTACTTTTTGACCATCCCCGCTTAGCGCCCTTCGCTTCTTTGCAATGGCTTTCGTTCTAAGCACTAGGCTAAAAAGAAGCTTCTTCCTCTGTGAAAATAAGTCAGATTTAGTTGAGATTCGGCTTTGCCTTAGCTTGGCCAACAGTCCATCCGCTTTCAGTATTGATGAAGAACGCAGGTACCCTATAAGCAGAAGTACAAGCCAACGCCGAGAAGATAGGAATCAGTAAGAAGTCGTACAAGCATAGCATGAAGCAATAGGGATGAAGGAGGGATAAGATAAGACTCAAGAGCTATAAGCTAACCTTGGGGTTCCTTATAAGCATAAGCACTTGTCTTCTTTCTAACATCACCAGGTGTCAAGCCACCCGGTTCTCTTCCTCTATCCTTCTGTACGAGTTATCCGGTGCTTAGGCTTGGATTCCTCCCACCTGAGCATTCTACTTCCCCCTATTGGCTTACAACTCTCGCCCTCTAGTTACATACTATCTTCTTACTGTGGATCACCATCTTGTTAGGCATTCCACGAATTCCAAATTTCTTTAATGCGACTCAAAAATTATTGCGATAAGTTAGACCTGCTGGGAGGAGATTACCTCTGAGAAACTTCTCATTTTTCTTGGTGGGACAGGGTTGCTTGTCTCTTTTACAGATAGTGGGGGCATCAAAGTTAGGATTCCTTTAAAGATGTGGGGGAAAAGTATTAGCACTGGTAGACTGGTCCAGGAGTTTAGGGGTGGCCTTAACCGTCTCACAATGGCAAACTTCCTCAAGCTACTCAATGAACACGTTGAGGCCTACCTACGCACTTCTTTCCAATATCCTCTATCTAAAAATCAAGTCGTTACGCATTTCTCGCTTCCACAAGGACGAAAAAATAGGACGATTACGGAACTTTTTCTGTCCCCAACTTTTCCCACATTTATTCGTTTACTTTTTCGTATCACTAATTCAGGAAAGTCCCTCTATGGACTGATGTTCTCCGTTTTACGGATCCAAAAGTGGGTAACGCATTGCGATCTCTAGATTTTATGGCTGATGCTTATAATATGCCCGCTGCAGAAGCGAAACCTGTTGCCATCGTCATTTCAATCACAATTAAGGGAGACCGAACGGGTTCAAGGCATTGGGCAGAATGAACGCTTTTTCCTCTCCTTTATCCTTGGATTTCTACCCTTAACCAGTACGACGATAGGAAAGATAAGTTGATAAGCGAACTCAGAAAAGGATCAATTCCAGAAGAAGAGACCTCGACTCTGAGTTTAGTAGAGTATAGTCCACGGTGAACGAACGAGTCCCTAGGATAAGTTAAATTGGTAGGTCGAGCTAAGCCAGATGATTAGTAATCAAGATTAGACCAAAACAACTACCGGGGAAATCCTCAACGTGATAAAATACTATTTCATTGAGATGAAAGATGCAAATGGCAAGTCCTCAATGTGGACGATCCCCAGATATACTTCTGCTCTTCTGGGAAATTAGATGGCAAATAAGCATTCGTCAGGAAGGAGGGACGGACTTTGCTTTGGCGGGATCAGGAATTTCCAAATCCTACTCTTTATCACCTTAGATTATATATAATGAAGAAGAAAGGAGTGATTCCTCGAGTAGATTTATGTTTCTGCTGAATGAATAAATATGAGATGGAGGGTCACACTTACGATGGCACGCACCGCACTTCGAGAGGAAGGGGTCTTCGGTTCGCATTCTTTTCATCGTCGACAACGCGCTAGTTTGCGAAAAATCCCTTGCCTTGCTTCTTAGGAGGAGAGGAGTACGCATCCCGTGCCAACTACATAATGCCTGATGGCCAAACAAGGCTTCTGACTACGAAAGACACCACCCCAGCAGGGAAAGGCGTGAAGCGTAAAAAGCAGCTAATCTGGAAGTCCGGTAGTAATCGAAGTAATCCGTCAAGGCGAGCCAAAGAAGGAACCGAGAAATCTGAGAATTGGCAATCCAGAAGTGGGTGTCGGAAAAGAAGAGACAAGACTTTCCCTCATTCATTCCTTAGATTAGGACGGGGAAGCTTCCTAGAGAGTAGTTAACCCGGGTTAGCTTTGATGGACTACTTACTGGCGCACGGTATTCATATGAGAAAAGGTTGTTCGTGGATAACAGTTGTATTTCTTTACTTGACCCGTACTTCCTTCCCTTAACCTGATCCAGCTAGTCTTTCCTAAGAGATAGGAAGCCGAGAAACTAAACAGGGGATAGCTATCGAGAGAAGCATCGAAAGTATAGAACCCCGGAGCGAGGGGAAGGTCGGATCCTTGACCGAGAGGAGGCCATCCCGAGTTGGTAAGAGGTTGGAAAAGAGGAAAGCAGCTACCCGACCGCGCTAGTTGCTCAATCCGTGGCTTGTGATACTAAAGAAACCAAGCAAGAAAACGGATGCTATGCTAGTTAGCGCTACGAGCAATCAAACGGATATGCTCAAAGGAAAGAACGGACATTTCTACGAGTGAACTCTTCATTCAATAAACAAAGCATGATTGGAGCAAGCTGCCTTGACCAATATACTGGACCATCTGAGAAGAAAGGGGTGATTCCTACTATGACACCAGATAATCCACCAGAGAATAGTCAATCCTAAACTAGATAAAGCCGAGTATGCGAGGAAGCCTAGGTAGCTGTTTGATCGGAGGAAGCACGGCGGAAGGAGGCGGCTAGAACATTCCCTCAAGGAAGAAGCCATATGTTGTCTTACCATGAGCTGTATCCATTGGTCAAAATGGAAATCATTGGTTATTAGTTCGGAAAAGAGTATCAGTCCCGGATAAATCCACTTAAGAAGCTGCTTCTTTTGCTGGGAGCAAGGAACGAACAAGAAAGGTCTTGAGCTGCCAAGAAGAATTCAAAGCGTAGGGTGCACTGCACCCTGGCGGCTACTCTGGTTAATCGCATTACGGTGATCGTTCTTTCCTTCTGGTCTCGTATCCATGCCCATGCTTTCTTCTTTGCGCACTGTTCGTTATGTCCTTAGCCTCCGCTTTGCAATCATTAAATGAACTAGTACACTCAATCGCTGGTTCGACATCTGCCTTCCCTTCTCTGGAGCAGTTATGTAGATAGGAGTGGTAGGAATCAGCGAGCATGTTGCCATTCGAGGTAGTCCAACCTTCCTATTAATTAGAATTCTGGGTAACCCTATCGTTGATTGACGGATCGGAGGGACTAAACTGTTCCCTTTCCTTGCGGTTATCTATTTCCTGTTCGTGCTGCGCCATCAGATTAATCGTATCGTGATCCTGGTATCGCTCGAGCATCTCTTTCTGATGAAACCTTTGCCCTTGCTTTCTCCACTACACCTGGTAACGCACAGTGCTTCTTTCTTCGATCTATCCAAGGGAGGCTTATTCCTTTAAGCAGAGTATCCAGTTCGGCATTCCCCTTTTCTTTCTGATCGTGGTCCTTCTCCTTTATCCGAATCCGAGTGACTTCCTATTCGAAAAGAAACAACTACTGTCACTCAAGAAAGCAGATCAAGAAAGCTGAGCCATAACTTCACCTCCAACCCAACCCTATGCTAAAGAAGGTGCAAGAAAAGCTTATGCTGGTGCAAGAACTTACCCTCTCTACGAAAGAGACCTTGCCACAGCCCACTTCCTCGGACGAGTTATATTCCTTTTTTGCTATTACCCCACTCTCTGCTTCTTCTATATCTGATGATACCTTAGCCGAGGACGAAAACGACTACGACGAAGAAAAACGAATGAAGGCCGATTTCCTTTTCCCGGTGGTGGGTACCTCGACTCCAATAACAAAAGAAGAACAGTCTCCCGTACTGCCAATCTACACTACACGAAGAAGGGAGGAAAGCCGTTGATTGATTGCAGCCTCGGTTCAAATCTCTTGTCTGTTCTCTAGTCTCTAGCAGCAAGGAATGATTGCCCCGGCCCACGCTTGGAATAATAGGGTTGCCTACTTGAATGCTGGACACACTTTTTCTGATCTGCTGGCAGCCGAATTGGAAACAAGGTCAGATATCAAGAGATCCAATCTTAGGCTGTATCAAACTTCCGACTTCATGAACTCCCCTTCCACCTATCAAGGTCCAAAGGACCGATATCAGCTCCCATCCCATCCCGACAAACAGAAATGATCTCATTCATTCACATCTGGTACCAATACCAATCAATGTGTCAGTTCACTCAATGCGAGTAGAATACGAAAGACAGAACAGGGACCTGGCCAATGGATAAGAAATGGGTAGATTCACACCGGCCTCAAAGAGTTGTCAGTCCCTTTCGAGTAAGCAGCCTAGCCGGCGATTGTGACAGAACTCGGCTAAGAGGTCAATGCTAAGAAGCAGTCAACTCAATTCAAGTCAAGGTGCCGGGATAGCCACTATTTATCCGGCCAGTGGAATAGCTTTCCACCGAGCCCCAAGCAAGTAAGTAATTCGCTTTCCTCCGTTCGTGTAAGCACTCATGCTTCCACTTCACTCCAGAAAGGAAGCTAAGCTCATTTCTGCCATAGAAACAAACTCATTTCGGGGAGAACCAGCTAGCTCTGGGTTCGAGTGGCATTTCACCCCTAACCACAACTCATCCGCTGATTCTTCAACATCAGTCGGTTCGGACCTCTGCTTAGTTTCATCCAAGCTTCATCCTGGTCATGGATAGATCACCCAGGTTCGGGTCCATAAGCAGTGACAATCGCCCTATGAAGACTCGCTTTCGCTACGGCTCCGGTGGGTTCCATTCCCTTAACCAAGCCACTGCCTATGAGTCGCCGGCTCATTCTTCAACAGGCACGCGGTCAGAGATCACTTTCCCCTCCGGGAGCTCAGCACGGTTTCACGTTCTATTTCACTACCCACTGGGGGTTCTTTTCACCTTTCCCTCACGGTACTACTTCGCTATCGGTCACCCAGGAGTATTTAGCCTTGCAAGGTGGTCCTTTCCTTGCTGATTCACACGGGATTCCACGTGCCCCATGCTACTCGGGTCAGAGCGTAAGCTAGTGATGCTTTCGGCTACTGGACTTTAGCCATCTAGGGTGCGGCACTCAACCGCTTCGCCTAGCAGCACAACGCTTGTATTGCTCTCCCACAACCCCGTTTTCACGGTTTAGGCTGCTCCCATTTCGCTCGCCGCTACTACGGTACGGGTACGGGAATCGCTTTTGCTTTCTTTTCCTCTGGCTACTAAGATGTTTCAGTTCGCCAGGTTGTCTCTTGCCTGCTCATGGATTCAGCAGGCAGTTCAAAAGGTTGACCTATTTGGGAATCTCCGGATCTATGCTTATTTTCAACTCCCCGAAGCATTTCGTCGCTTGCTACGCCCTTCCTCGTCTCTGGGTGCCTAGGTATCCACCGCAAGCCTTTCCTCTTTTGAACCTCGCCATTAACGTTAAGGCTATGCCATCCTAAGGTGCTACTAAATGGAAGGATCTTATCAACGTCCATGAATGCGAAATCATAGATCGAACTGACGAATTGGCAACCTTCGGTGCTATCATAGTATCCGCTAAGTTCACGGGCTGGAGATAAGCGGACTCGAACCGCTGACATCCGCCACAGGGTAAACCACCGCCTCTCAGGCCTCCCCGACGGGTTCTACCATAGAGGACAACGATAGGCAATAACTCCCCCCCGAACACAGCTTACAACTTTCATCGTACTGTGCTCTCCAAAGAGCAACTCTTCTCAAAATCCCAAAACAAAAGGTGCTGAGTTGGAATCCCATTCTAAGGATTCTTGTGGTTCCGGGGCGATCCAGTCACCCGGAGAAGATTTCTTTTCTTTGCTGATTCCTCTCAATGAAATTTGCCATGTTGCACTAAGTTACTTACGGATGTATGCATGCAGTCCGGGAACACTTTGGGGTGAACACCCATCCGAACAAGTAGGGTCAATAGTTCAGCATTTAGGCCGTAACATTTAGCAAAAAACTAATCTTAAACCCAACAAGTGCTCTCCGAACCAAGCTAGATAGTCTCCTATCACTAGGCTCACCAACCAACCTGGACTTTGATTCTTTCTTATTATTCTAACCGGATATAAAAACCATAAGGATTGTTTCCAGCCAAGAGTTCCCATATGACATAAGCGCTCTTGGGTGGGCCCTCATTCGCCAGGTCTTTGAGTGCCCGTCGTACCACGTGGTTGGTACACTAGGCTGATCGATACTTTACGATACTTAACTTAACTTTACGATACTTTGAGGATCTGGCACCTGCGCCCGACTCGGTCTGCCAGTGAATTTTGGCTCTACGTCCGGTCGTGCGTGGTATGTTCGCGATTCGTACAAATGGAAGGCATCGCGTACGTTAACCTTCCTTTATTGGGCTGGGCCATTCCATCTTTGAGAAGGGGCCCAATCTCGTATTTGATGGTCGGCGTGGCAATATGCTTAGCTTCGTAGACAGGTTTCCCAGCCGTTGCAAAGACTTCGCGAGAACGGTCAGGGGCGCGATTCGCCAAGCTAGGGCAAACAAAGCCGTCCGGCCCTACCAGATTAAGAATGCGAAGGCCTTTCCTTCGAAAGGAGAAAAAAAAAAGAGCTATGCTATTGACCGACCCTTTCGTACTTACTTCGAATCAATAGGCCTATCATTTTTCATGAGGCGGGCCAAATAGAGAATGAAATGCAAAAATAGGGGAAGGGGGGGATGGTCGCGCCTTTTCTTTTGTTTAAGGGCTGCTCGCCTTACTAAAGTACCAAAGGCTTTCACGGCTGACACCCCTACCTTAGAATCTAAGCCCTTTGAAGCGCCAGTAGTTGTAGCAGTGGGTAAGGCTTTCGTTCAACTCGCTCCGGGTTCCGATCTATATGACCTCTAGACAGTACAAAGTACACCTCTTCCGTAGAGGCAAGCTGGTAGTAACCTAACCTTTTAGAGTCGGGGGAGCCGAGCCCTTAACTCTATCAATAGATAAATCTTCGTGCGTGGCGTGAGTTGGAATCCTAGAAAAGATCGATTGAGACTCCCTCCCCGGTTCCACGAAGATCTCTACGTACTTGTCTAGTCCAGGACAACTGAGATCTTCCGGTCTGCGTGCGTGGGAGCAGCTGAAACAAAGAAGAGTCTGGTCCGCTCTTCATTCAGGCCCCCCCCCGCCTTACAAATGGGCCGTCCCCCTTAATGAATCGAATGGTCCTTCGACCCTCGTTTGAGCCGGCATAGATGAAATCTCATGAGACCCGCCCAGCCCACTATTACTACAAAAAAGCCCTGCCCTGGCACCTTCGCTAGACGGAGAGTAAGCGACTTCTATTAGCACCGGACCGTCGAGTCGAATTGATCGTGTCATGTGCAACGCCCATCAATGGTGGTTCATTAATGTCCATAGATTGAGACTCCTTCCCCCTTCCCTTATACGCAAAAGATCGAGAGGGGCCCGAACCAAACCGAGAACGTAAACAGAATTCGACTCACTCTCGTATGGCTCGCCCTCGAGCCCTGGGCGAGTCGGCCGGGTCTTCCCTTTTGTTCTGTTTCCGCCACGATAAAGACGCACGGAAGAACTATGGTATGCCCAGCGCGTGGAGGATCCGTTGAGAGTGTCCCTTGTCTCGGTAGGGAACAGTACCTATTGTCTTGAAAAAGAAAGGTCAGTGCTACGGTCCCCTATTGTTTGATCCAATATTGACCGGTGCGGATCACGTTCTACTACCTCCGGTCCGTGGTTCGACCTCCCGTAGTGGTCCTTGCTTTTCTTTTTGAAAGCTCCGCGGGGCCAATTTTGCGTACTTGCTCAGTGTGCCCCCTTTCGTCGAGTGCCCCGCCCGGTTCACAGGGCTGTTGGCCTACCAAGCAAGCACTTGCCCACAGCTCCTGCCGCCTGCCAAGCGGGCTCCGCGCTCGTTATCCTGACTGTTCTCTCCGCTGGGCCCTTTCCTATTGCTCTAACCATAAGCTATGGCAATTCCAGCTCGCACCCACTCTGGCCCGCCCAGCGAGGCCTGAGTGAGCTCAGTGGTCAGCCCCTGACGTTAGGGGTCTTTCGCTTTTGCCAGATCTATAGAGATATTACGAGTCCTCCGTCCTAGATTCCCTCGCCGCGGCCATCTGGTTCACCGGTACTACCAAAAAGTCTCATGCTTACGTTACTGTGACTGATATATAAGTATGATCTCGGACTACGAAGACCCAGTCGTGCTTCTGGTTTCCATTCTCATCATCATATTGAAGGAAACTCCTCGTGCTCTGCCATAAGAACTTGGAGTCCGTATCATGGTGAAGGTAAGGTAACGCTGTGATTCTTGCTCAAAAAACTGACCGAACACGTTCGAGTTATTGGCTCGTCCGACCCGGCAGCATTCATGAGTCGCTCGTTCAACTGTCCCTCGGAGACACGGTCGAGAAGTGCCATGCATGGTCGCCCCCCCCCCGTCCTTTCTTTCTCTCGGTCCCACCAGGGCGGGCCCCTCTGGGGTAATAAAGAAATGGATAAAAAAAGGGGACTTCTGCTACGGGCTATGCCACCCATTACTTTACTTATGAGGGAAGTCGCATCCGTCCCATCGCAAGCACCTACAATGTTATGATCACATTGGTTTACCCTTTTTTGGTAGTTCAACGGACGGTCGCCCCTCCAACAAGAAAAGGTAGAAATATGGAAACTTCTCTGCCATTTAGATCGGAGAATTTATAGAGGAAATCGGGTTTTAAATTTCCAGAAACCACACGATTATATAGCCAAAGGGAATACGCCGCGCCTAAAATCATCCCAAGCGCTGCTAATGTGGCTACTAAGCTATTTCTTTGGAAAGCTCCTACTAAGATTAGAAATTCCCCGATAAAGCTGCTAGTGCCGGGTAAACTCATATTGGCTAAAGTGAAAAAGAAGAAAATGGTAGAGAAATTCGGCATGGTGCTCACTAAACCTCCATAATATCTAACAAGTCGAGTCTTATGTCGGTCATATAGAACACCAACACATAGAAAAAGGGCTGAAGAAACCAGTCCATGACTTAACATAAGTAAAATGCTACCTCCAATTCCCGGTATGTTCGATAGAGCCTAATATTCCCCCGGAGTACGCCGCTTACCCCCCGAACCGTACAAGATAGTTACCACCTATCATACGGCTTTCTAACTCCACTTCTTTTTCTGGTTGTTCCGCTCTGTCGGATCAATGGTAGTCTCAGAGATCTGGTAACCTCCGATATTTTTTACAACACGCTTCCTGCTTCCGTTTTGAGTTGCGCATCTTTCTCCCCGGGGCATACTATAGTATCACATCGTAGACCCCCACCCCAACTCTATCTTCCTTATCAGTGAACCGGAACATAGTGCATAGGTACTCTTCGATGCTGCGAGGACGAGACGAGGTGACATACTACGATCACGCACTGAAGTTCTGCCCTTCGGCTCGGCATATGGAACCTCTCAACTGCTCCCTCGGGATAGGTAGGCCCATCCCCCACCCCTCCTTTCCCGAGAGGCGGCCGGGCTGTGTTTCCCCAGCGGCCACCCAGTGGCGGCAGAAAACGAAAAAGGGTGGGCTCCGCGCAGTTCGCGTTTTATTGTAATTGTAAAGAGAGAGCTTTTCATTCTCTTATAGAAGCCCGCGTCCACGCGGGTAAAGCCCTGCGAAGCTGCAGGGAGCACTGAGCAATGAGGGGATGAGGGCGACTCACGGGTTGGACCACAGGCAAAAGTCCTTCCACGGCAAGAGAAGGGTGACCGGAACAAGAAAAGGGAGCTAGTCGTTGGAGGGAAGACAAGGCTCGTTCCGTGCGACTCCACAGAAGAGTACGCGCGCTAGAAAAGGCAGCCAGCTTAAAAACGCTAGCTAGCTACTTTTGTAGCCTTTTTTAGTTTGGTTGCCTACGCTTGCTCTCCGGGGCGCGCTACGGCAACACCCCCTGCTTGCTTCTTTCTGTTCGACGCGGAGCTCGCAGCCTCCCCACCCTTGCTTAGCGTTCCACTTGTGATCCTGGAGGATTTGGAGAAATGCGCCCGACCATGAAGAATGGATTTTAGCTTTTCTTTCATGTGAACGGCCCTATCTTGTAAAGAATGGTTTTTCGTGCTATAGACCACGTTGAGAAAGACCAACCAACAACACAAATAAAGACCGTTCCATTTGGGTACCTCGAAAGGGAGGTGCTCTTTATGATGCTACGGACGGCTGTCCGAAGTGCATGCAATGACGGGCTCAGATAGGATAGGATTGTGCGCGCCGGGCCCTTCGGGTGTCCATATTTTGGCCGACCTTAGCGTAGGCCCGGTTATGCGGCCGTAATATTTTTATACCTTCCACCGCTGTTACGCCAGAAATCCAAGGTTCCACACGAGCTCCTGTTCTGCGGCGTGGTGGCAGGACCGCTAGGGGATTGGCTCCGGGTGTAGGTAGGGTCAAATCCGCAGGGGTCATGCAAATACATAGGCCCCTTCCCTTCTGCCGAGTTGTTTAGAAGGCGCTTTCCGTTCTACGGTCCCTCGGACCGAAGGGTTAGGCAGGTAGTACGGGCCCTCTGACTTCCAGCTATGTGCTGTGTGCGACTCCCGCGAAGCGAATGAAGGGAAGCTCTTCGAGCTTTCTCCGCCAGCGGCTTATGTAGTGGTCGGCATTCCTACGTGCTCCGACTGATCCCCACTGGAGATGAGGGGTCTTTGAAACTGTCGTGACGCTTTGGTGACGAAGGTCACCGGGGTGACTATGGAAGGATTCCGTGGTAGTCTCTGACTCCCTCCAACTCAATCAATATCAAGAACATGTCGTGAGCATGGGGGTTTGGCCGACTACTAAACTCTATACTATTGGCTAGGGCTAGGCTAGTTATAGCTTCTATAGTGAGTGGCCCTTCCGCTTTGATCTAGTTGTAGTTTGTACTGTACTAAATTGAACACATATCAAAGAAAGGCGATCAATCAATAAAATAAGTAGTTGCCCTTCTCCGGCCCGGGAAAAGCTGCGAACTCGTTATAAACTAGGGGCTTTTTTATTCATGGTCGCTACTGTTGTATTGTATATTGTCGGGGGAAGCTACTGCTTCTACGACAGCTCCGCTTCCTCGTCTTGCTTCTACTTTGCTTGTTTGCGCGAAGGCTTAGAGTCCTTTTCGCTAGGTCCAAATTCGTCAAAGCGAAAGATCTGATCCAACGGAAATCCCGCATATTAAGCGCTGCTGATATGTGGCTACTAGGCGCGATCATCTCACATGCCATAAAAAAAATACTTCTTTTTTCGTCATATAAAGATAGAATAGATATGGATAGAGAGACATTCTATTGATTCGCGAAATGGCTCGTCGATCCAAATGAATCATTCTTCTGGTCTCTCTCTGCCCCCCGCCCCAAAACTGACCCACGACACAGCGCCCATTCGTTTCGCGCGCGGGAAGGCAACGAAGTTCAGTTCAAAAGACCGCAGCGGAGTGGAGCAGCCGCGACACGAAGTTCCTTACCTTAGCTGGATCTCGCTGGTGCCACCTAAACGGTAGGTATAGGCGGCGGATGTATGACGTTTGGAGTTGTCGTTCGTGCACCTGTCCCCAATAGAAGAATGAGTGATCCCTTCCCCTGCGGATCATGGCCTTACCACTAGGTCCCCGATGGCCTGCGGGGGATTCGGTATAGCAGCTTACGTTCGTTTGCGCTGCGCGTTCCCGCTGGACTGGACACGTGTTAGCTGTAGGAAGTATGGTTACGAAAGTGACTTCGGTTCGCCAGTTCAGGCTCAACTCCTCGCTTTACGTTAGCGGACTTACAGGTCGGGCCGGGGCTCCACGCTCTTTCTTTCTGTGTGGGACGATGCCGGGGAATGTGTCGAGGCGGCGAACAACAACAAGACAACTAACTACATTTGCTTTTTCCCTCCATGAGATGAGCCAGTGCATTGGACCGATGGATAATAGAACTGAGCAGGCCAAAAAAGCGCTTGGGCGCTCTACATACGATGTAGACTCCATCAGATACATATCGATTTCTTTATGATGGATCCAGAATAGATAGATATCTTGTATCATCAATAGATAGAAAGAGGTCAACCCTTATTATTGATAGATTCCCTTTCGATCTATCAGAACAGATCAGGCCATCTATCAATCGATTTGAAAGGTTCATCTCGCTTTTCGTTCATTTCAGCCACGCGCCGCCACAATAAGAAAGAAGCAAGCGAAACAGCTAGAAGCGCTCGCTTCGCCGCGCCCAACTATTCGGAAAGCCAACCGAAAGATTCGATTCGGACTTCGTAGAGCCGGTGCTGCTGCTGTCTGCGTGGGGCCCCACTCCCGTCCCGGGGCGCTAAGGGGTTTTGTTTTAGGAACAGACGGCGGTGTTTTGCTGACGCCTCGAATCGACGCTTTTGTTGCGACATGCTAAGTTTTCTCCCCTATTGCTAGTAGGTTGATGGGTCGCACGCCCGGCACACATGTTTTGGCCTTGCTTGTGTGTCCATAACTCAAAATAGGTGACCTAACGGCCGCCGCCCGACTAAACATACCAATAGTCACCAAATTCATATGGGCTACTGAGGAGTAGGCAATGATCTTCTTAAGATCGATCTGTCTTAAAGTGGTCAAGGAAGTATATATTATAGCAATCGCACTTAGAGTATAAATGAAAGGAGTGAAACAAAGTGTCGCTTCGGGAAACATGGGTATTGAAAATCTTAAAAACCCGTAGGTTCCCAATTTTAAAAGAATTCCTGCCAAGATGACGGATCCAGCCGTAGGTGCCTCTACATGGGCTTCGGGTAACCAAATATGAACTGGTACCATAGGCACTTTGACGGCAAAAGAGGCGAAAAAGGCAATCCATAGAAGGATTTGGCGCCGCTCACTAAATTCTGTGGTTAATAAAATTTGTAAATCGGTGGTTCCTGTTTGGAGAAGAATCAACAGAATAGCTAATAGCATAAAAACGGATCCAAGTAAAGTATATAGGAAAAACTGATATGCTGCCTTGATCTTTCTTTGTCTCGAACCCCATACCCCTATAATGATGGTAGAGTCAGGGGTGGCCCCAAAGCGGAATTGACCGGTGGTGGTTGGTCGAAGCTCCAGTGGGTAGCCACTCCCTTCTCAGGGAACCGTACGTGAGACTTCCGCATCATACGGCTCCGTCCCGAGCTTCCGTCGTCGGCCCTTGTCATTAGACCACTATGCTTGTCTTTTCCGCCTTGACTCTCGAATCTTTTGCTTCTCGGGTGGTGGCGAACAATGCAGCTTGCGTTGCGGGAGATGCCCGCCCGTCGGGCCCGGCCTGCTTCCTGCCCGAAGAAGGCTAGCCGGACTAGTGGTAGGGGACCCGACCGTAAAAAACCCTACCTTTCGAACCCGCCCGTTCGTTATATCTATAGATAGAGAGAGATCCGTGAAAGTCATTGCCTTATGTTATGGTCGCCCCCCACGGCCTTTACGCAACTACGACTACTGTGATGTGAGCGGTTCTATTGGTTTGATCTTTCCGGCCTCCACTTGTACGAAGATGCATGCATAAAGGGACCCGCCCCTTTATTTATCTTTATTAGGACAGGACCCTACCCTATTCTCGAACCCTCTGCCGAGCTCTACCCTGCCCGCATTTATTTGGAAGGGGGCCAAAGAAATGTCTCCACCTGCTGCCAACAGTCTTTCTTCGGAATTCTACTGAACGGGTCGATCCTCCCCTCCGTTTGTTTTAGCAACTTATCCTAAGGTCTCTTCGCCAAGAACTCTCCGGCAACGACAGAGGAACTAACCTGCCTGCTGTGGCGGGGCGGCTTTAAACAACAATAAGACCTGGACGATTATCCCTACCCTCGGTAGCTTACGAGTTTACGTCCATCCCTGGTCGGGTACAGTTTCCTTTATTTTTATCCCTTGTAGCCGTTACCCGAATTCGCGCAAGTGTGTCCACACCCCCCCTGACTTGACGAGGAATCCATTCTCGCGAACAAACACACCCCCCTACACACACCTAGGAGCACCCCTTCCTGCATATCCATACAAGACCTGAGTAGGCGGGTCGAGGTCCTACGAGGTACCCACTACTCGGAGTACCCTCCCACCAAAAAAAGATGTGTGGTTCGGTGGTTCGACCAGAAATGCTATGCTTACGCACAAGACTACCCCTCTTCCCGAAAGCTTCGCGGGGACCTTGACTACTTTACGACGACGGGGGACCGCCCGTAGGGGGTTTACTGCACAAGGCCCCTGCAGAGGAAAAGCTTGATCCCAGCGAATAGAAGATGCTCAGCTCCGCACAACATAGGGATTGGCACGCTTTCGGAAAGAACATAGAATAGTAGAGGATCCAGCATGCAGGACACGGCGATCATTAGAAATTCACGAATTAGAAATGCTGTAATATACTCTTTCCCAAAACTTCTCATACCAGACCAACCCACTGAAATGCAAATAGGGATCAGAAATGTGGTCAATATCACGAAGAATAATGAAAGACCGTCTATACCCATATACAAATGGATGTTTTCATAAGGAAGCCATCGAAGGCTTTCCACAAATTGAGAATTGGCCGTAGAAGGATCGAATTGTATCCGAGGAACAGGGGGATACAAAAAAGTAATAAGAGAAACGCACAGACCAATCAATCGTATCGGTCTTATTGAAGAATTTGGAATGAAAAGAGGAGTAATGCTTCCTAGCACGGGACAGAGAATAGGACCACTTAGATCGAAATAGCATTCACTGAAATGTTCTAACATAGAGTAGAATCGAACATTGAAAAGATTAGTTGACAACAGTCAATCAGGCGCCAAATTACTAAACAATAGGGGTCTTTCTGTGCAAGTCAGCTGAACACCGTAATTGATGAGTGAGTAGGTGGGTTAGGTGCACCCCTCGCCCAGTGGGAAGTCATGAGGCTAGCCCCCCTGAATGAAGAAGTAGTGGGGCCCCCTGCCCGCCCACGTATGCGCCTTTATTTAGATTCTAACTAAATATTATACTGAACTTTATCCGGGAATCTTTCTAAAGAATCCATCTGGCAAAACGCAATTTGTCGATTTCAATTTAAGGTACACCTTACCTTGCCTTTTTCAGGTAGCTTTGTTACGCCTATTCAGCTAGGTGGGGCATTGGTCATAGCCGAAGTCGAAGGAAAAAAATAAGGTAATGAGATGATGGTGTCATCAAGAAGTTTTCGACGAACGTAGTAGCAAATGAAACTCTTGCATGAAAGACCGGATTTGACGCAAGATGAATTTGGGGTTTTAAAAATGAAACCCGCGATCAGAAAGTCACCAACGGAGCCATACAATCTATCTAGTAGTGTGCCATGGCACGGTACTCCGCTTCGGCAGTGGAAGGAGCAACTGTCTATTGCTTTTATCTCATCCAAGATAAGATAGTGGAGAGTCTCCCCAAAAAATAGAGAAGCCTGTAGTTGAGCACCTATCTGAAGGCCCAATCGGCATCAGTAGTTGCACGCAACTCTAAAGAAGACGATGACGGAAAAAAGGACGGCTCGAGAAAAGGTACCTCGAATATATCTAAGAATCCGATGAACTGCTGCAAAGTGAACTGACCGGGGGGCAGCGCAGCCATGAAAGGCTGACTTTCTTAAGAAAAGCCATCTGGGCAAGAGATCGTCAGATAAACCAAACTGCCGACCTACTGTCTGTACTGCGTCGGATCAGATAATGGTGAGCCATCAGTCGGACGGAGTTTAACGTAAAGCTCCAAGGGAGTGTCAACAGTCTTCTCATCATTGAGTTGAGCTCGAGTGATCAAGTCATGACGTTATTTGATCTGAGATACCAAATATCCACGAGGAGAATGTGCGATGCGACCTCCAAGCCAAGAAAAGGCTTAGGGCGCGTCAGCGCCTTCATAGCAAATAATTGATGAAGGCGACACTCGATCAGCGATATGGTAACGGAGTAATCACCAGTCAGTTTGATATCATCAACATACAACAACAGAATAGCACGTCCTCGAGGATAAACTGATACGAACATGGCCGAATCATGATCACTCCGAGCAAACCCTGCCTGGATAACCACTGTGCTGAACTTCAAAAACCGACGCTATCGGGGCTTGTTGAGACCATAGATCGCTTTGCGTAAAGGACAGACAAGAGAAGAAGTCAGAAGGGCAGGTTCTCTTTCATCCGTCTTTTCTAGGTGCGCATCTCTATCTACTAAAAGTAGGGGTGGTTGCCATAGATAGATTGGGTCATTCGTAACCTGAGCAATAACCGATGCTACTACAGCAATAACGGAAATAACCGATGCTACAGCAGAAACTACAGCTATACGTGGCGGCCCCACACGCAGCTTTGTTTAACAAGCATCACCCTTCCTTTCTTTTCAAATGCTTCCTCAGTCAATCAGCAGCTTATTCGATTCCTATTCTTATTAAACATCTGATATAGATGGTGGGAACAATGAAGCAGATTCTTCATCTGTAGGTTGCAATCCGTATGATTTCTTCTCGATCTCCTGCTTGTGTTTCACCTCGCACCTAAGCATCACGTTCCTAGGGACAGAGACATCTGCGCTCTAAGGCAATCATAGTATAGTATAGTATAGTATAGTACTGCCAGCATGGTTACATCGTTCTGCGGGCAAGCTAAGCTTCAACTTAAAAGTCACCTGATTTGGGCCAAAGGAGTAGGAACAGCTGCTGGGGAAGCACCATTACCATCTATGGGAGGTTGAATAGCTGCATAAGTAGTAGTAGGAGCATGGGCACTGGGAAAAGATGAAATCGATCCAGCTCTGGTAACAAAGCAGTAGGCAAGGCGGAACCTCCTCTACTAAAATACGAATACGAATACGAATACCCTACTTCCGAGGAGAAAGGACATCCCTCAATCACGGGACAATCCTCCACTCCAGGGCAAAGGTACTTCCAAAGCAGACAAGGTTCATCTGCGCATGAAAGGAATGAAACAAATTCAATAGATTCAATAGGGTCATCCCCACCGAGATCGGTACCTATCTAGATCCCCAGCTTCGACAAGGCGTCCTCCTTCGCATTTTGCGACCATTCCCACGAGGACTACGATTCGGATTCTCCAATTTCATCCCCAATTACACCTCTTAAGAGGAAGGGACGGCCCTCTATCCGGTGTGGGTTCCTACGAATTATTGTATGGTTTCGGATCCTGGTCCCTCTGCCCTTGCTTTTTGTTATTCCATAGGGGTATGGATTGAAGTAATCACTAATCCAGGAAAGATGGATCTTTAGCTAGCTCTACGGCAAAGCCAATACGCCATGTATCAAAACAATAGGGATAGGGGTAATTGTATACCACCTACGAATAGGAATATCCTGGGTTTAGTAATAAATCGAATTTCATCAATTCTAAGCACGGTAACGGCAGTGCTCCTATCCAACGGCCGGGGATCTATTCGATTTATCAATTTGCTAATGCCGAAAAGCTTAGGTTGTTATTTCATCGTCTTGCGCTAAAAAGGCACCCTCCTATTATGCTAAGGCCAGGGACGGATAACGGCAAAGCGGAACAGCAATAGCGAAAGCAGGTACAGTAACGGCGCTATCCCTAAGCGGCTATGGCGAATCAAAATAGATAAATTTAGAGCGTTGCGAATTTCCTTCTAAGGAAAGATCCTACCAATCACGGCTTCCTAGCTTAGGGCACCTTCCTTGCTACGAAAACGGATTACTCTACGGGATTCGGCTCCAATTGATCGGCCGAAGACACCTATTGTTTCGGATTTTATAGTTGCCATTGGAAAAAAAGGATTGCGCTAGTCTTGCGTCGGATAAACGGCTCCTCGGTGGAGTAACGGTTCTAAGGTAGCTAAATACGCCGCTACTGTGTGGTACAGTACTTTACTTTTCTTCCAAGTTTTCTGCTCGTAACGATTCCTTTGAGGAAAGGAGAGAGATTCGAGTTGCTTTAACCCTTGGGGAGCATAGTTCAGGAACGACTGAGTTCGATCTGATCATTTGGTTCGGAAAAACAGATACGAATCTTTGAACGGAAGCCGAGTAAAGGCAGTTCAAAGCAAAGGACCTCTCCCTCTGACTAGGATGGTAGCTAGCTTCACTCCAAAAAGAAATGTAGTAAATGTGGGGGCTAAGGTTTCACCGTCGGTAAGATTGGGCTCGCTGAACCCGTCTCTCCCCCTGATTGGGATCTGAATGGAAGGGTGGGTTAAAAAACCATGGCCAGCCCCCCTCAATAAATATCGCCAGTAGGTTACTGATGGGATGCTAGCTGCCGGTATACAGGAAAACCGTGGTGCAGAGGACGAGCAAGAAGACTGTGCTAACACATATCCCTTCAATTTATTGGTTCTACAGAAGATGTATGATAAAGAGCTGGCATTAAGTCATCCAACGCGCTCAGGCTTTGTATTATAAGAGGAAAGACTCTCGCCAGTATAGATTGAACGTATGGCGCTTGCTTACAAGACAGCTACTGAAAAAGGCTACTTCTTCAATCTGCTGAATGCCCTATTCCATATGAAGTCTATCTTTCCCAAGCGTATACTTTTGTTCTATAAGCAAATAAAGCATACTTCTTTTGCGGATCAAGCAGTCTTCTACCTTGGTGGGTAGCGGAGAATCAAAGAAAGGAATAACGCTAGCTAGCGTCGATTAACTCACTTAACTAGATGCGATGCGCACAACCAAGAGGTAGGCGTGTTGCTCTCAGAGATTCACTGAGTCTGGGGCTGGGGTCCTCTTTCTGCTCGTGCTGCTTGCTAATCAATCTACTAGTGCAAATCCACCAGGGCTCTACTTTCTTCTAACTCTACATGAGACATGAGCAAATGTGGGTCAGCTTCCTCAACTATACTCTAACTTAGATTCTCTATTTGCGGAAATCTATTCCTTTCTTACTCAGGTGGTACTACTTGATAAGCAACTCTCATATCTTGTCTTCTCTGTTCGATGATGCCTGCCGAGGGACTGACTCCTCTTCTCCTTAGCCTGCCGGTACAGCTCCTTCTGTTCTCGTGCATAAGCTGAGTCTTTGCTTGGGTAGGGCTATGGAAATAGGTAAGATACTAGATAAGTCAACTCGATATTCCTTTCTTTTCTTTCTGAGGGAAGAGTTAATGAATGTCAGAAGCTTATTGCCTTCTGGCTGGAATATAGGGAAAGTAAACATAGGACCACAGATGAGTACATATAGGCATTGGCATAGGTACAGTACAGTGGAGATCATTGATTGGGGTCAAGTCTACCAGCACTCACCTAGAATCTGTCATATTAGTTTATGAAGTAAAGAAAGAATGAGTTAAAGTAGGTGTACTTTTGACATATTCACAAAGAGTATCAACCAATAGGAAAGGAATAGGCGGCTAGGAGTTTGTTGCTTGGGACGACTATCATCTATCTGTCTTAGGTTATGTATTCCTTTAGTGATTGGAATAGGACGAGGAGTCTAACTAAGGAGTATAATGGAATTGCTTGTCAACCATAGGCTTCTTCTACGGAGCTTAGGAGAACTAGAATCTGAGGAAAAGAAGAAATGTCTATCCTTGGGGATAGAGCAAGGTCCTATAGCGAGACATTCTTTCTCTTCCGAAATCGTAATGGGTTAGATAAGTTCCTGCCTCAACAGTCCGGATTGAAGTCTGGTCAAGAGAAGAGGTTCGGTCAAGGGTGAAGGAGTCGAATTAGAATACCGTTGAGATGACTAAGCACCCATTCCATGTCAGAGTTTTTTAAGAAAGCTCTAAGCCCAGTTGAAGCTTAAAGCAAAGATAGGATTGAGCTAGAAAAGGCTTTTTTGAATGTAGGGCGAACCCCCCTCCCCTAGTCATCGAGGAGGGGAGGTAGCTTATTGACCAACTGTATAGGGTAGGCAGGCTGAGTTCCCTTTCGCTTGATGCAATGTCAATTCTAAATCAAGCAATTGATGGAATCAAAAGAGGGAACGAAAGTAAATGAGAAATTACTTTTCACTCGGAATTCTTTATTCATTTGAAAATGAGACTCTCACTCGCCTTTTTCTTTTCTTATCCCCTAATCTACTACTTCAAAGCAGTGTTTCTGCAGTGTTCCTAAGATGAGCTATGTCTGGTTTAGTGTCAACTAATCTTTAACCCTTTGATGGTAGAGGGGAGTAACTCGCTTTTAGCCCTCTACAACTGAAGTTCTCATGTACTTAAATAACAAACAAGATTGAATAGGCCACAAGGCCAGAGAAAAGGTAGGTTAATTGTTCTAGGATTGGTTGTCTCATTGACAAGTGATGGGAGTATCAGGGTTTCGATACCCATGGCAACGTGGAACAAGCGAAAGAAAGAGCCATGAAAGCCTAAACCTGAACTGCAGATCCTAGAAGAAAGGTAGCGTAGTCTTGTGGAAATATGCCCATAAGAATTCCAAGAACAATCAAATAAGTAGTGAATTCCCATAAGGAAGAGAAGACACCCTAAACTCTAAAGTACTAACTAAACTAGATCTAGATAAAGTACTGACTAAACTAGATAGGCCCTAGCCTTCGCTAGGTTAGGGTTGCGATTGTGATAATCCGGGTCAGTCGAGGCTGGTAAAGTAACTAAGTTGCAAAGAAAACCTCAGATAGACTAGCTTAGGAAATGGTGAAGCTTTAGAATTACCAATGGATAAACTGATATGGGACTGAAACCGATTTCCATAGTTCTGAGGCATGGGAGAAGTGGATTCAATGGGGATGATGATGGCCCGAGATAAGAATGGGAAGTTGATCAAGAGTGCTGGCCGTGTTGATGCCGTTGAGTTGCCAGAGAAGAGTTCATTGCCCTAACGGGAATTTGCAGAAATTCTGCGATACCTGATACTTGAAACTCGATCTATTTCACCGTACTTCTACTAATACTAAAGCTAAGCCTAATATTGCAATGAAGCTAAGAATGAGTCAGTTGTGCTACTGCTTCCATTCCTCGCATTCAGCTTGAAGAGCCATATTGAACAACTATAAAGAGCATCTACCACTGCTCGGATTAGCCTCCCTCCTATCATTCTCATAAGGATTGGCTTCCGCTTACTTTAGGTCTTGACTTCCTATCGGGATAGACAGCTCAGATTACATGCTTTAGATTGAAGCTACTGCTCCTCTTTCTTTCATTATCTCTTATTCTGCATCCTATCCACCATAGAATACTCTCTTCCAGTCCTTTGATCATATAGCCATCCATCTTTCATCAATGAAATTGTTCCGTATGGGTAGCAAATAAACATATCAGAAGAGCCAACCCGAAAGCACTTGCTTCAAAGAAGAAGCTGTTACCAAGAAATTCCTGTTTCAAGTCTGTATATCTCGATAGAACCAATTCCAATCCAGGTAGTGTGAACAGAGGATGTGGAAGTTCTGTTTCCTTGCCTTGGCTCTAGAAGTCAAGTCCTGTCGGCGGACATAAGACGGAACCCCGGTGGTTTGAAGGCACGTAGCCACTGTGTCTAAGATTGAGCAGGCGGGTACGGTTTCGGAAATGACATATTGAATAGGTCTGTATACCCTCAAGGGAGTTCGTTCCATAGAGATCTGCCTTCTAAAAAGCTTTGCTCATTCTGCAAACTACTCCCACCAGTCACTGAGCTAGAGACTGGCACGAGATGTTGTGTTGGTTTATTAGAACCATACCAAGTTCCTAAGATTACAAGATTCATAACTAGCGTGATCAACGAGACCTCCTCGACATTATAAGGTTCTCAATCAGTTCAGTAAAGTACGAGCGCCAGGATAGATTCCTTCTCACTAATAAGCTCCTGCGGCCAGAAAACTCATTTTTGCGGGATTGTTAACCCCTTTCTGAACCAACCTTTGGAAAGCTCTTCGCAGCATGGAAATATTCACCCGAGACTGAAATGGAGGCATAAGTAGGCCAGCTTACACTAAATGCTCCGGATATTCTTATATCAATCCTAAAAACGAACTGTTGATGTGTAAGCCAACACCTTGTGAACGTCGTATACTCGGTAGTGACAGTTGGAAAGCTAGCAAGCAAGTCAATAAAATAGGAATGCCCCTTCCAACCTCAAAAACCTTTGAAAGCTGGTGAATTACATCTAGCTAGCCGGGAAAGCATTCCCCTCCTACGACTAGGATAGTGCTATTAGTAAGTATTCGTCCCTCCGCTAACTAAACAGCTCACAGTTCTCTATCAGTCCCTAAGCCTATGCCTTCTTCTGTCAATCTTGTACTTACTGTGAAGTACAGCAAGGCAAGAAGATTCCCAATAAAGTCCAATGCGTCCTCTCATGCGTGACATACATTCCAAGCCCAGACATGTTGTACCTTAGGGCTGAACAACTAGTAATGCAATCAGACTCTTGAGCCCAGTTCCTAGTAAATGCTTTAGGCCCGGGACCTAAACAAGATGCCCAAATAAGAACATCCACGCCCATACTTTATATATATTATATATATATAGTGGAAAAAGCCCATACTTTAGAGTTACTGCTTCAGGATAGCTATTCCTCTCCGACTTACTTTTCTGATCTGAGATAGGGTTACCCCGGTACTATCAATAGCGAAGTAACTGATTGCTTGGGAGCATTTGTTGGCATGTCATAGAGAGCCAATCAGAGAGTGCAAGTACGAGTTCAATTTTCCATGTGATGAGTAGCGGCGGTATCACATAAAGAGACAGGCTCCACAAGAACATTCGTTCCTAGGTGCATGACTTGGAGGGGAGCTCCTTCTTGCTAAGAGTGCCAGTGGATTCTCCTCCTATTCCTCGACTCTTTATTAAGGAGACAGACCGGTAATCTCGCTTCTGATAAAAGATCGGCTATTCCCCTAAGAAAGCAAAGGGGTATTCTTCCTTCATAGATTCCCGATGCCGAGCTACTCTTGATAGGCTTTCCAAGACCAAGTTTATAGAATGATCCCTTGCACATTGAGCAAGACAGTGTATTCTTTAGGTTGGAGTAAGATCAATGGAGCCGAAAGTAAAGCATCGGTAGTGAGGCTTTCCTCCATGAGGAATTAATCCTTTGGTCGTCAATGGGAACTTTAAGACGAGAGCCAATGTGTCCAAACTTCCGGCTGAATTGTTGCTTTCTAGTGGCCGACCATCCTTTCCAGACCTTCTCTAGAGCTCTTCAATCCTTCCTCCTAAGATAAGATAAGATAAGATCCAGGCTAACTTTTTCAAGCAATGGAATGACTGGTAGGCGATCTCAGGCTCGCTCGTCGTTGGGTAGTTTCCGATAGTTCTATCACCATTCCAGGCTCTTCGCATATAGAGAACTCGAAGGTGGTCGATGTAATAGAGCAGGCCTGAGGCCATTACGTACTTTCTTTGTTTAAGTTATTATTGAGAGGGTCTTTCAATGATAGCTATACACAATGAGCGCTGTTTTCTACATGCGAGATGAGAGCGGATAAGGCTAAAAAGAGAAAAAGCAGGGCTTGGCTTATTCTATTCATCTGCACCACCTGACAGAGATTCTTTCACAGCCTCGTTCAGCTAGTAGAATTCTTTATAGATCTCGTTCTTTTCACTTTCTGGGCTGAGACCGTCCAATTTCATTCTTGCCTGGGATCGGAACTCACACTCGATCCCTACTCTTTCCTCGTACTTCACAGGTTTTCGAGGCCGAGGGTGAACTGGACTCGCATTCACTTGCTGGGAAAAAGAGAGTGGATCAGGCTACGACTGAGGCTGAGGATAGGTCACAGGACGGATGAGGTAAAGTATTCCAAAACGGAGGATTCCAACCCGAGGAAGTAGGTCAACCACCTGCTCCGTGGAAGTAGTTAGGGGATAAGCCCAAGGAGGATAGGCCTATGGGATTTCCACAATGAGTCCTAGTACCAGGTAGGTTAAGGCGTAATAAGTCAAAGAGGTCTTAGCGGAACTCGATAAAAAGGAGGGATGTGACTCATCAAAGGAAGTTGCCGACTCGGGTAGGTAAGCAAGAAAGTAGACTCCTTCATCGGCCAGGGTACTCCTGAAATCTATCTCAGTAGGGAAAAGAGGAGTTATGGTATAGAGAATTCTGACCTAAATGGATGCATTGATTAGGGTCTTTGTCCCGCATCCTTACGAATACAAGAGTGGTTTTTTTTGGGTATAGCAGGACTTGAACCTGCGACCATTAGGTTAAAAGCCCAATGCTCTACCAACTGAGCTATACACCCTATTTTACAAGAAGGCTTGGTGCGGAAAAGAAAAGAGGGTGGCCTGGCCCCTTTTCTTCTTATCATATCACAAGGGCGCGGCTCTGTATGGGGCTCGTACTGCGGAGCAAGTCTGGGAGTCCTTTCCACTCATTGAGGATTCTATCTAAAAAAGAAGGTCAACGGGGGAGACTACAGTAGCTCGAACTCAGACTATCTACGAAAAAGCTAAAACTCCCTTGTCTTCAACTATGAACTTACATCTATCGATAACACGGGCTTCTTAGGTCAATCACATCCCCAGGAACTTCTAACTGGCCTAGCAAGGACGGGCATCTTTCATCAATTGATTCGATTTAACGAGAGGCTCGGAGATGGTATACGTAGAATAGGGGAAAGTAAAGACAAACTTCGGTCAATTTACGTTTTCAAAACTACAGCTATCTTGCCTAGAGTCCCAGAGCTTAACGGAACTCTTGTTTACTATAAGAATAAGAATAAGAATAAGAGCCCACCGCTTTAGAAGTGCTTTCCTCTCTCTTTCTTTCGAACCATAAACTCCGAAGCGGTTTCACTTTACCATACTGGAGAAGGGCTTCACTCGCGCCTTGGGGACTGAACTAGAGTACAGAACTAGCTTCCTCTGTACATATTGTTTTCGGGTAATAATACTATCATTGAGAAAGAATAGATAACGACTATCAGGCATATGACTGATTTCTATATGGGTGTGGGCTCATACTCTCATTTTATCCTTGCTCGCGGAATACGTCACTTAAAATAAGCTATTGACGTCTTAGTTCCGACCTTGTCTCCTTTCTTTCTTTTGTTCACCGGTGCAAGGCAAGGGCGGAGCTCTCTTATGTTCATCTTCCACGCCTGTCTGCATCCCAAGCACTAAATGAGTGAAATCCAATCCCGGAAAAAGGCTCTCTTGCATCTTTTGCTTCCCCACCCGGCCTCTATTCTAGATTCACCGTCTTCGGATGCATCAGTTTATTATGCTTATGCCTAATCTTAATACTGGCTAGTTACTTCAATTACCTTACCCCTCCTTTTAAGGAGGTTTCAGAGCACCCAGTCACAGCTCGTCACAAGAAATGATGGTCGAGTCCCCGTGCATGAAGTCAGTGGATTCGAGTGAACTGACCGTACTACAAATCGACATACTTGAGGAAGCTTCTTACTAAACCAAAGAAAGGGCAGCTCCAGTTGTGTTGTCGATTCCCTTCTCCCGAGAGCTTTCACACTATACTTCTACGAGTACGAGAAGGTTTTATTGAAAACGTTCGAAAACCATAGGGAAAGTAACAAATCTTTCTTGGCACGTGCCCCTGCTCCTGGTCTTCGAACTAGTCATTAATGGTCGGCAACATAGGTACCCTTTTTCGGTATGCGTTGCGAACACTTTCATTTTTAGCGTCTCATCTTCTCTGGAGAAGCTCAAATCGAACGGATAGAGCAGATGGTCCAACTACAGAACTTCTTCTTTTTCATTACTTCCATGGTCGTGCCCCGTGGCACGGCAGCACCCGTACTATTGAAATGGTTCGTCAGTAGAGATGTTCCCACTGGTGCCTCTTCTTCCAATGGTACTATAATTCCTATTCCTATCTCTTTATTCCCTTTTTTGGTCTATCTACATTCAAGGAAATTCATACGCTCCATGGACAGAGCAAAAAGTGGAGTGTTGGTCAAAGCAAGCCGCCCTATTCTATTACCAGACAAAATTGGGAGAAGCTCATCCGCTAGAAATGCTTTATTTCGTTTCGTTCCCGTTCTTCATTTCCTTATTATCGAATCCATGGGGGACTTGTCATATTTAGAATCTTTCTGCGGTCTGCTCTGTTTACAATTCTTTCGTACTCTCTTCTCTTTACCACGCGATAGGTCAGCGAAGCGTGAGCGGGCGCTCCGAAGTAAAGGCCAAACACTTCGGCCTAAGGGGAATGAGCAACAAAATGACAAGATGAGGTGCCCCGGGCACCCCCATATAGAAAGAAGGGTCGAAGGTTTTGGGCCTGTAGCTTTCCCCGCCCCCCCCTCGTCGAGTGGTGCTTGTTTGGGGGGTGTGCCACCTGAAATCGGGCTTGAAGCTCTCGCCTTACCAACGAGCCGACTGTTGATGGCTGTTGGTCACGACTACTACAAAAAAGTGAAGATGAATCTTTCTATTTCACATGGAGGAGTGTGCATCTTTATGTTGGGTGTTCTTCTGTCGTGCGACCCGATGGCTTATGTGCGACCTGTGGCCCACGCCTCCTATTCTATTTGTTCAGGGCGGGCGGCGTGAACTCTGATTCGATCCGGGTATTCAATCCCGCCGCTGAGATGCTCAGTTGACTCCTTAACCTTGATAGGAAGATGGCTTATTCCTAAATTCGTGCATAAGGGTAAGGAACTTTGGATGAATTAATGCGAATGGGTGTAAGCCTCGCAGCTCGGAAACACCCAGTGCTGACCACACTGAGAGACACGAAAGCGCAGGTAATGCCAGTTGGCGAAGTGGCGTTAAGCATCCCTAGCGGTACGCAAAGAGAGGTCGTGATGATATCATCTACGTCCGTACCGCTCCTCGTGGAGTAGATCCCGCATCCAACCAACCCTTTTTTTACCAGGGAACGGGAGAATTCCCACTACCGCAGGCAGGCCAGCCGGGCCGTGAGCGCGGTGGGAACGGGCTTCCCAAAAAGCGAGCCCCGGCCCGGGTCAGCATAGAATGGGGGGGGGGACGGCCCTAATGTTGTGTTGGCCGGGTTGCGGGCGGATAAAAGCGGACGTGGGGACTCGGGTCGGGGCACAGCGTAACTAAGATAAGAGAGCCATTCCATTTAGTGCGAGACAGAATGGGCGGGCACAAGCGGTCTGGTGTCCGAGCCGATTGGTCAGACGACGACTACT
This sequence comes from Zea mays, assembly GCF_902167145.1. Taxonomy (NCBI): domain Eukaryota; kingdom Viridiplantae; phylum Streptophyta; class Magnoliopsida; order Poales; family Poaceae; genus Zea; species Zea mays. The sequence goes on from NW_023367164.1 coordinate 33,423, forward strand.
GCACATATTATATTAGCCGCCTATCCCGGAATGGACTGGGATGGAAACGCGAAGCAACAAGCAAGGGATGAGCGCTTTGTTGCTAAAGCGCATACGTTTTCTTGGTTTGTTTTTTGGGGGTGGGGCAATAAGCTTGCTTCTTCACAAGCTTATCCCCGCCCCCTTTCCTGTCCGTCCCGACCGGCAGCAGTTGGGTCTCCCCATCTCTCCTCAACTTCCCCGGTCTTCGGCCCGAGCTGTATGAGGCAGAAACTCGTCCCACGTACGGTTCGGAGGCCGAGCCCCACCCCTGCAATAATGGTGCAGCTTAGGTCAACTAATACGAATAAGATACAGTTCACTCAACGATTGCCTTTGGGTCCCGAACTCCATATGGGGAAGGAACGTTGTTGTTTGCGAGGTCTCGATCATTTACATGGACCCACTTCTCATTCCATTTGTGGGAATTTTATGATTTATAAACCGTCCCCAACGAGCGAAAGGTTCATGTTTGAACATGATGAATCACTTCGTGCCGACCTGTTGCCCATAAACTTTCCTGCCTCATATGAGAATGGAAAACTGGAAGATTTTCTGATGAAGAATCACGAACATAAGAATTTCTGGTTTAGCATGTTCCCAGAAAGAAGATACTACTGGTCGCGAGAAACGAGGAGCACGACTGAAGTGGCTATACATACAAATCCATTGACGGATCTATATGCTCCGATTGGAACTGGAAGTTCCAGAACTGGCGGCTGGTATACCACCATAATGAAATTGCCTTTTATTTTTAGTATTCGGATAGGATTTCTGTTGGCTTCATCGGGAGGCTCGCGTAGTTTGTTACGTCAACTCCAAAAGGATAAGTTGCATTGGAATCGAGAAAGTTTCGTTCATAATTGCATAAAAGGAGTCAAAATAGTGGCTGCGGCGCGTCGAGGGTTGATATCGAATAACCTTTCGAGCCTTCCCCAATGGATCTCTATCCTCCTTTGAAACCAGTAGAAGTTCACTGACCATCCCTGTCAAACATAACCCAAGGTAGGATCGAGAGGAGAAGAATAGGACTCTTGCTAGTATCATAACCTCTCGATGGGAGAATGAAACCATTAGATTAGTGGAAAGAAGAAAGAATGGGAAGAAAGCAGCCATGGGCAAGCTTTAATTAATATAAATAAGTAGGAGTTACAGCCTTTAAATTAGAGTGAAACGAGCCTTTGACGTAGTCAGAAATTCTACTGCCCTTTCTCTTCTTTCTTTTTTATTTTTTATTCTAGTTTTTTATACTATACGTATAATCACCTTTCCGGGGAAGGGGTAACATAGACGGAGGCACATGTAGACAGATACAGACTTTTGAAATCTTTTGCCTAAGCGAAGTAGATAAGTATGAGGGAAGAAGTATTTTATTGTCCAGCATGATCGGTTTCATAAGTCCAGTTGTGCCAGAAGCTAGAGTTGCCTTTATTAGTGGATAAGGGTGGGTTAGGCATGACATTCTTAATCGTAGACAAGGCGCGCTGCGGAAGAGCTTGATTGCTAACTAATTGCTTGCTTTTAACCAGTGACTGACTTACACGGCTACTACTTTCCTGAGTACCGCTTCAGAATCGTTCCTACTTTCCTTTTTAAAGGTCTTCCTCTCTCTACTAGGATTGACTCGCTTAGAAGTCGAGGGGGTCCCATTTCCATTCCTTTGCCAAAGACCCTAACGACAGCTTGAACTACCTCAAAGATTTGTCTCATTGATCCGAAAAGAAAGGAAAGAAGAGGATTCCTGGGAAGGATAGAGTATATCAGCAGGTTCATCGCACAGCTCACTCCAAAAAGGATTTGAGTGGAAGGTTGAGCGCCCCTTAACGTTTAGAAGTATCCTTTTTTCAACGGTTAGAAACCTTTCTATTCTAAGACGGCTAGGCTAAGTCGAGGGCAGACACAACAGGTCACGAAGAGCTAGAGGATATAGAATTCCTATTTACCGGGAAGAAAAGCGGAAGGAAACATCGGCTCTTCCGAGATCTTATGTAAGGAATACTAGTTCTCTAAAAAGTAGAGCTAAAAGATCTTCAAGAAATGTCTTTCCCGCGGAAGACTCTAACTCCTCATAGCATTACGCTAATCCGCAAATATCGAATGATGCTTCGACAGATTCAGTCATCCATTCAGCTTTGAAATCGGAGACAAGGAAAACTACTTCATAGAAATAGAAATAGAAGCGCCGCGGATCAATATAGAGATGCGAACCAATATCCTTTTCCTGGTGGACTCTGAAGTACTCGTCTTTTGCACAAGGCCTCGTGTCAAATAACATCCAACCACGTCCACGTCCTCCTACCTCGCCCATTTGCGGAGATCATCTACATTTTGCTTCGTGTCGAGCTCTAATCCAAACGTTTTCCTTCGGGAGGGCATTGCTGCTTTCTTTCTGTAGTGAGGCTGGCTCTTAAAAATGAGCTAAACTCTGATAGATTTAAAGGTAAATTTAGGTATTCTTATCTTATATGTATCGAGTGATTGTGAAGCGCATTCAACGCGCTAGATATGAACAAGGCTTGTTAGCATTGGCACGTGCATATGTTGGGTATGATATTTACTTTCCAGCATTGATTTATTTTAGAGGGCGCATCTATCGTGCAGGAATACTACACTTTCACGAGCGGGACTTTGCTAAATGTCTAATATCTTTTCCTATTGGTAGTGGTGATGTTAAGTTCACAGGAAAAGAAGACAAGGAAGAAGCTACTACTTATATGATTGAGCAAGCTGTGGGTTTCCATCATCATTTGGCTTTGCCCTTCCTCCTCGTTTTTCTTTGAGATTGGCAATCTTATCCACTTTTTTACTTTGCTCCACACAGATGAAGGCAAGCTTGTCTTCGCTCTATCTTACCAGGAAAGTAGGAAATACACACCCCTGTTGGTTAAAGCAGACTCGTATGCCTATTCTGATGCGGAGGGATCAGCCACCTCTTTCTGTTCGAAAGATTCCAGACCTGACTTAAAGCCCTCTTTCACAAGACATTTGGTTGATCAGGATTTGGTAAACCTAGAGATCTGATTCTGGGATAGGGTAAATCTGTTCTTTCTGCTTCTGCCTATGCTTGTCTTTTAGCATTCGCCTATGCGGATTGAGATAGATATTGATATCTATCTGGGCGAAAGAGCACAAAAGGGAGTGGTTTGGCCGCTAAGAACTTAACTCCTAGGCGATGGAAATATAGAATCTATGTATGGCTCAGCCATCTCTTCTTGAACTTGCTGTGGAACTTCTCTATCTTTGTCATTAAAGGCTATGTATCCCTTTCCCTCATTAGTACTCAAGCACTAGAACCGCTTACTGATTCAACGACGGTTACTGATATGCCATGTTGATCGTCATTTCTCGTTGAATGGTTCTCCCTCCTGTAGCTCTGTGGGCATTCAAACCAGAGTTTATGCGGTTGGCTATGTCCCTTCTAGAACTGCTGTTTTTAGCAATTGACAGAAAAAGTTCCGTAATCGTCCTATTTTTTCGTCCTTGTGGAAGCGAGAAATGCGTAATTAATAAATATAGTGATGTGATGATTCCATGAATCTCAGAAAAGGTAGGGGTCAAGGACCTTATGGGACTGCAATCGTGCCTGCCAATTGGGGAAGGACGCGGGCCTGGCAACCGCTCGGCTCTAGTAAGGGAAACAGGTATGTCTCACATCATTGCTCGAAGACTGGAAAAACAGCAAGTTAGCTCAGTTGGGTAGAGTGCTGGTCTGTCACGCCAGAAGTCGCGGGTTCGAACCCCGTTTTCCCCGCACGATCTGAAACTAATAGAATAGAAGGGGCCATAAACAGGAGAGTCTTGACCAATTCATTTGGTGTAGTTGAAATAACGGAATTGGAAGTTGTTCGGTCAAGTATAGGAAATTAATATAAGAATGAATAACTTTCTCAATGGTTTATTTTTTGTCTTTTATTTATCTTAATATTCATTCCATTCAGGCCATTCGCAAGCAAGCACGAAAAAGCTTCTATTTCTAAACGGAAACGCCCAGCCCAATACATCGAAACTCATTACCCATGGGCAAAGAAAGCCAGTCGAGAAAAAAAAAGAAAACAAACATGGTTTAGCGGATTCGGAATTGTAACCAAGCATCCTGGGTTCTATACCCGATTCAACACTAGAGCATGCAGCCGATCCTGGATACAGAACTATAGAAAGTGTGCAGTGAGGGATCTTTATTGGTAGCCAGTCTTTCACTTCCGCCTCTCCACTCCCATGCCTTTCTTGGTCGGACCAACCCAACCGGCGATTTCCGACAAGTCTTTCTGCTTAGAGCAAGAAGCGGAACAAAAATCAAGCTTTCTTTATTTTCATTTATGGATAACCAATCCATTTTCAAATATAGTTGGGAGATTTTACCCAAGAAATGGGTACATAAAATGAAAAGATCGGAACATGGGAATAGATCTTATACCAATACTGACTACCCATTTCCATTGTTGTGCTTTCTAAAATGGCATACCTATACAAGGGTTCAAGTTTCGATCGATATTTGCGGAGTGGATCATCCCTCTCGAAAACGCAGATTTGAAGTTGTCCATAATTTACTGAGTACTCGGTATAACTCACGCATTCGTGTACAAACAAGTGCGGACGAAGTAACACGAATATCTCCGGTAGTCAGTCCATTTCCATCAGCCGGCCGGTGGGAGCGAGAAGTATGGGATATGTCTGGTGTTTCTTCCATCAATCATCCGGATTTACGCCGTATATCAACTGATTATGGTTTCGAGGGTCATCCATTACGAAAAGACTTTCCTCTGAGTGGATATGTGGAAGTACGCTATGATGATCCAGAGAAACGTGTGGTTTCTGAACCCATTGAGATGACCCAAGAATTTCGCTATTTTGATTTTGCTAGTCCTTGGGAACAGCGTAGCGACGGATAATTCCGAATCTACATAGGTCTAGTCCAGGGGAGGGGACAAATCAATAGGAAATGCTATTTGCTTCTTAATCTTAAGACTTAAGATAAGAAGAAGAACTTTTTAAAAATGAAGAGTCGGATATCATATCATTTCTTCAAATAAGGAAGAAGAAGTGTTATCGAAGGATTTCCTTCCATTCTTCCTAGTATGGAAGAAGTCAAGAAAAAGTACTGCGTCTCGATCTATACGAAAGGGCACAGGTTTTTTCTTTTGGTTTCATTGATAGCAGAAGAGTACGCTAGCTAGCGGAGCCTGAAAACGCTTGCTTGCGCCCCACCCCTACGCTACGGAAACTATTGCCTATGCTTGCTGCTCGCTCAGTGTCAGTAGAAGGGAAGAAAAGATGGTCACTCCTTTTAGGAACATGGCGAGCCTTACTTACGACTGTTGCACTTCACTCGCAGCTCGTTCATTCACTTGCTCATGAACTCGCAGCTTCGCCAGAAGCGACTAGTCGCCTCCTTTCCTCCGCCGAAAGATGCTTAGCTTAGCCAGACGAAGGAGGGGAGCTGGGGAAGGCCGACGATGGCAATGAGGGGGAAGCTGTCGTAGAAGCTTTGCCCCTTGCTTTACATAAATTGTTATGAACTTACTAAATGACCTTATTTATTCTCCCGGAACGCTAGCAAATCTAATAGTTCCATCTGCTCTTCTTAACTTAACTTAAGAATAAGAACGAAGGCCGCCATCCTTCTTATTCAGGAACCCTTTGTTTGAGGAGGGCGTATCCCAGGGAAGGGGAGAGTGGCCGAGCGGTCAAAAGCGACAGACTGTAAATCTGTTGAAGGTTTTCTACGTAGGTTCGAATCCTGCCTCTCCCACTTGTTGTAGACTTAAGAGAAGAGAAAGTAGGCGGAAGCCTAGGAGGGCCAACCGAGCGAAGCTCTTTCTTTTTTTGGCCGTGCCGTGAAGTGCAATTTTATCGTATGCGTTTTAGAGAGGTTGTCGAAAAAGACGATCTATAGAGATTCCCCATCTATATCCAATCGAGAATAGAAGCGAGTCCAGTTAGTACGGACTTGGGGAAGAGTGGTGGAGCAACTATTGGTTGGTCGGAGAGGGCGAAGAAAACATGACTCTGGTGGGCGTAAAAGAGCAAAACCTTAACGATGTGTGAGCGTTAGCGAGTCTGTCCTTTCTTTCTATCTAGCTGGTACCAACAAAACAAGTCTGTTCTAGCTTTCTCGTGGACAAGATGGCAAAAATTCATCTTTCCTTTGATTTCTTGGTGGTACAGACGGCCGAGCTCCTGCGAGGGGTAGGGTAGATGAGTACCGAGCGGAAGAAGAAACCGGATTGATTGAGAAAGCAGACCGTCCAGAAGCAAGGTTAGGATACCGTCCACCCGAAGAGTACGGGGATGGAGGGAGGAAAGTGGGAATAAACCGTCTGTCAGGTAGGACTGGTGGTAGAGAGGGTATAGATGGTAGATCAACTCTGTTTATGGTGGGGGAAAAGAAACTCTTCTGATCGGACAGGAGTCGAATTAGCCCTCTTTCTATCGCTACGCCCGTTTTGTGCCGTCTATTTTCTTTGGTAACTCAATTTAATTTCTTTTCAGAAACCTAATAAGCCATGCCTGCAACTAGTTATTAAGCAAGGGTAGTCAACTCCACTCTTTTCGCCAGAAGTCTTATTTTTAAGATGGAAAAGAAGGACAGATATATCTTGACTAGTACATCCGCCTTGCCATCCAAATCATTAATCTATTTATTTTATTAGTATTCTGCGTGGATATCCCGACCTTGTTAAGGATAGAGGTAGGGGTAGGTGTTGGGCATGCGGAGACTTAAGACCTTCGTAGGCAATCAGGTATGGCTTTGGTTAAGTGAATTTACGACTCCATCTTCACCAGTAGCCAAGGTAGGCATAATACGCGTGAGCTCTTTCAAGTCTTTCGTGCGGGTATACGTTGAGCTAGTCCTCGTACTCCTTTTCTTAGCTCTTTTAGAAAGAATCTTATTTTTCATCGTGTCAGGTCCTGGATGTAGACTCGGCTATGGTAGGATCGACCTAATTGTGATCATTCTCCGCTTCGTTCGCTGATCTCTTGCTATTGCTTTTTCTCTCTAGCCTTGTCAGGCTGGGCCTAGGGTTTCCATTCCTAAGGCTTTTTCTGTTTCAAAGTCCGACTGCTAGAATTCTTATAATGAAAGTCTTCCTAGCACGGACTATGGCTGCTTATTAATTAAGTAAGGGAAAACATCTTACCATAGGATCGATCATAAGGCCTAGGTCTTTCTTCAAAGATAAGTACTGACCTTTCCTACTGTGTCAAAGCACTTTTGCTAAGCCTCACGCTTAAGCAAGTATTTCATCTGCATAAAGGAGGAAGTAACTTACCCTTGAACAATCGCCTGCTCTAGCATATTGGAAAAGGCGTGCATAGGTTGACTAGTCTAAAAAGAGAGGCTTCCTTATAAGGGCATTGTCGCTCGCTCGGATTCATTTTCCAGGTCCTACATGTTCTAGGACTATAGATGATCCAACATGCCTATAGTTTTCATTATTGTTTTATGCTTTAGCCTCCTTTTATAAGCACTTACTTGGCCCATGCGAGTCGATTTCAAGATGTCAACTTTGACTATCTTTCTCTTCTTACTTTACTTATCCCTTACATTACTTTACCTAGTAACTTTGAAATAGGCATATCTTGTCTACCTTCCATATACCCTAGCATTTCTACTAGTTGTTTTCTTGCATATATCCAACCTGAAATACCATTGCTTCTTGTAGGTTTTTACTTCTACTTTCTTGACTATAATTACCTATACTTGCCATCCCGTCTTTCTATTCCTTTTGAAAGTAAACTTGTGACCCTTCGAAGCTATGAAAAGACCTATTATGTATAGAGCTTGACATGCCAACTACTATAGCTATAGTAAGTACTTCTAGCTATTCCTACTTGTTTTTTTCCTACTTGACTAGTGCTGACTTACTTCTTTGCCTATGAGAATTCTTATTATTCTCCAAACTGTGGTATCTGAAATGACCCACTTTCCTGAGCAAAAGAAAGCTTACTACAGCACGGTCTTACGTCCAGGAATGGAACATTCCATCTCTTCTTGTCCACTGGTATAGAAAGAATATGCATTTTCTTGATGTTTCAAACTAGGACTTTGGATTTCTCCTATATTAAGTTGTTGGGTACGAAGGAGCTTATGTTGCGTATATAGATATTTCCTTATTATTAAGTTGTTGAGCAGGAAGCAGAAGAACTTTTCTTCTATATTCGATTCGCTATTTGGCACAAGGCGAGGAGGAAAGAATAGAAGAAGCATCTGACTCTTTCATGCATACTCCACCTGGATGATATAGATCATACTATTAGGTAGTCTCCGAATCAGTGATCTGTCTTTGATGACATCTATCTGGTACCACGCATGAAGCTTGCTTCGTTCTGGTTTTTTCTGGTGTGTGAAACATTATAGGATGGGGCGAGCCCCAGAAAGAAATCCTGGGCAGTGGTTTACTTGATTTTCTAAGAACTAAGACTGGCGAAGGGAAAGGATGGTAAAGATATTGAAGTACTCACCAAAAACTAGGATGAACCGACAGCTTCGAAAAAAGAAGAAGATTAACTTCCCCTACTACTTACTACTCGACGATTCGACCATTCATGGTTGGTGTGGCTCCTATTCCTCGATATGCCGGACCTTCTTCTACACTACCACAAGTTCGTAGCTTGCAAACTCCCGATTTGCCCATTATTTAATCGCGCCTTTGCTTTGAAAAAAGGTGCTTTCACCACAGCACAGACATGCCAGTAACTGACGAATTGGATGCTCCAGCAGTAGTTCCAGTTCCGAAGGGAAAAAAAAAGGGAAAGTCCCGCTTGTCAACCATGCCTGAGCCCAAAGGAAAAGCAGTACCAATCCGCTTCAAAGCTTCAGTCCTAGCTAGCCTATCTTCGACGTCAGAACCAATTTCTTCAATTCAAAAGCTTTCTTCAGCTCGCCCTTGTGCTTACGCCAGCCTTTGTTCACTTGTCTCGGGCTTACTTCTAGACTTGGATGGACTTCGATCTTCATCTTTAGTAATACCTAACGTTGCTAGGGTCTTCCATGCTTATAAAGTATTACTAAAAAGAATCTTTTTTCCTAGTGTTTAACTTTTTCTCATTCTATTTATACAACCCATTTTCCTTGATACTGGAATCGAGCTACTTCCATTTTTTTAGGTAAAGATCAGGCGGGAAAGCTTACACCACCCATATTCTTCTTTATGTGGCTGACCTATTTGTTCACTTTTCACAAATCATGTAGCAATTTCGAAAGAGAGATCAGGATCAGAGCAAAGAAGCTGCGAAATGAGGGGAGGACTCTGCCTCCATAGTATAAGTTGCTATCCACTTATGCTTGGTTTGTGCTTTACCACGAAATCTTGCCTCTCACCATCATGAAAGACAGATGATGATGTCGATTTCTTACTGTCGAGACAGCCTGTCCGAATCCAAATCATTCGACTTCCTCCTTTGCAGTGGCGAGGTCGTTGATTCCTATAAATCAAGATGTTTTGTTGCCTGCTTCTTTTTATGGGCCTTCTCTCTTGGATGGTATTATCCACTTGGTATATTGTGAAAGTCTCTACAAAGACGAAAGGGCCCCATGCCTTCTTTGAAAACGATATCCCTCTTCAACGCTTCCACTAGCCCTAGACTCGGAATACTCTGCTTAAGAGATCCCCCTCTCCGGCCAGAGAGGATTTGAGTACAACATTGATTGCGGAAGATCTTTGTTCCTATTATTTTTAAGCCTAACTAGGCGCGCAGCGGTGAGTGCGAGCTGCTTTCCAGAAATGCTGGAAAAGAGCCAGTAACGCTATCAGTGAATAGAGCTGGTGTAAAGTCCAGCTAAAGTACCATACAGCCCCACAGGTAAAGAGTATGAGTGGAGGGAAGTGTTCTGCTCTTACAGGTACTACGGAACTAGTTCCAAAGAACTGCTAGTGAGGAATGAAAGAGTTTCTAGTGATAGGTGCTGCTATGAGTTAGCATAGCCCCAAAGAAAGTAGTCTGCGATCCCCTTCGAAGTAAGTGAAAGGGCGGAGCGAGCAAACCGGATAGCCCCACAGAGTATCGGCGACGATTTCCCGCATACACCGAATTCAACCGGGATTCAATTTGGAGAAGAATTCAGCATAGAAGCGACTTTGATCTTCGACGACCGAGGCCGTTGGAAGTGCATGAAATAAGAGAAGCGAGCAAGTATTGTGAATATAAAGAAAGTCCGGGTCACACCCAACCCAAATAGAGTGCTTGCAACTCAAAGATGAGCTCGAAAGAAGAGCCCGGCTGGGGAAGTTATATCAGTTCATAAAAAAGTATGTGAATGGCAAGGGAACAGGAAGGCTGGATGAAAGAGGCCTGAAGGACCCCCGCAGTGGAAATAGGGACCCCGGGACAAGGTAGGCCGAATAATAAGGTAAGGGAAGGAAAGGAGACGAACAATATCCATAGAGCCCCCCTATAATTCACGTAATCGCTGGGGGATAGCGTCGGGAGGGGACACGAACAAAGGACGGCGACAGTATAGCACCAAAATGAAGTTCCCGATCATCCTTCAGGTCGACAAGAAAAGGCCAAGGGAAGGTAGCGTGATCAGCTTTTCGGATCAAGATTCTGAGGGCATACAGCGACCTCATGATGATGCGATAGTTCTTGTCCTGAAAATAGGAGGAAACAGAGTCAAACGTGTTTTGGTTGATACAGGGAGTTCGGCGGATATATTATACAAACGAGCATTCGATCAAATGAACCTAGAGCTGCGTCATCTAGGTCAGGTACGAACACCCCTAGTGGGATTCACTGGAGATACTCTGCAACCGTTAGGCAAAATTCCCCTAAGGGTCGAGTTCGGCCCGGTCTTCGGCAATGATAGACTTTCTGGTAGTTGACGCTCCTTCGGCGTATAATGCGATTCTGGGACGAGGAACGTTGAATGCGATAGGGGCGGTAGTATCTACATCCCATCTGATGATGAAATTGATCCCAACGGAAGCAGGAGTGGGAGTAGAGTCCGGTCACCATAAAATGGCGAGGGAATGTTATTTGATGTCTCTGAAGGGGAAGAAGGGGCATGTGGCAGCAGTTGAGAAGGAAGAGGTGATATAAGAGGATCCATGGGACGAACCAAGAGAAGGCGAAAAGGTAAACCGTTAGACCCCCGAAGCCAAGCAGAAGGAAAAGAAAATGAGTGAGCCGACTGAAGAAGTGGAAAAGTGGGAGCCGGGAAAATTCCTAAACATTGATTGCGGTGCGGGTAGAAGAAGGGAAAGGCAGATGAGTGTGAGGGAGCCCTTTTCACCATTATTAATGAATTTTTTTCCATTAGACCTAGCTCTTGAAAAAGCAATGGAACATGCAAATGGGCAGCAACTCTTCTTTTACGCTAGGTATGCCGGTGATCTAGTGTTTAAGGTTTTGGATTTAGGACCTAGATGTCATCGAATGAATGCTCGGTATACTTGCTTTCAGAAGGAAGCTAATCTGAACACTGAATCCAGAAGAAAGAAGCTTTTCTATTTTGAGAGATGAATTCAAAGAGAGAAGGTTGTAGAAGGTAAGTAATCCGATGCGCGTTCAAATCCAACAAGAACGTCTAATGAAATGACGGAAGATGCATATTATTCTCTCGTAGCTGGGGCTAAGAACGATCCTCTTATCCAACTTTCTGTCTGTCCCAAAACCGAACCTTGGTACTGCTCTACTTCAGCATTCTACGACTGAATCCATTCTGGAAATGATGACTTGCCCACAGTAGAAGTTAGTGTCATTTTCCGCTTTTTAGGTGAAATTGGCTTTACTAGTCTCCTCTCTGTCTCTTTCCACTTCTGTCTTTCTAGTGCAAATCTCATAAGTAGAAAGAAAGCGGTAGTTTGAAGTGAGCCGCGCTCTCTCTTTCGGAATTCTGCACCTAGGTACCACTCTAGATTTCTTACTGGCTGACTCAAGTGCTAACTCATAGTGCATAGCATGTTCATAAGCCTTGTTCACACTATTAGGGTAGGGTGTTGAGCAGTGACCATATACTTCACTTCCTCCTTTAAACCACTTAGAAAAGAGGAAAAGAAAAACTTCTCAGTAAGATTAGGGTTTTCCAAGATCAGTCCAGTCCGGCCTTTACTTTTTCAAACTGGCTCATATACTCCCTTACAGATCCAACCTGATGTCATTTTCTTAATTCATCAACTGGGTTACAGATTTGGATGCACAGAAACCTATTCTTGACCTCACTAATCAAGGTGTCCCTATTAGGATGAGGGTTACTGACCACATAACTCCTGTACCACTCACTAGTTTACAACATTGAAATAAGCGATTCTTTTTGCAATGTGTCTCTCAGCGTTTTTTTTTCTCCTTTTTCATTACCCTCTCAAAAAAGATCGAAAGGATTCACTCCGGTGCTGCTTGCTGGTGGAGGTTGACTATCTCCACTATGAATAAGTCTTTCTCGAGTAACTGAGACTCAACGTGTAGGCGTTGGAAGCAGAAATAGGAGATGGGTCGTTCCAGCTCGGCAAGAGGATTCCGGAACATCCAAGTCCTAGCTATAACACAGACAGGAAAGTTTTTTTCTTTCATTGCAATGTCTGGCATCGTTTAAAATAGGCTCGCTACATAGTTGCAGGCTCGCTCGCTCCATTCTTACGCTCGCTGGCTGGTGAGGCAGAGTTGGTATGGCACTGGCTGGCTGCTAATGGTCACTCAGGATCTACTATGCGCGATACGCCGACGACATTTTGTTTGGGATTCCCCGGGCCAAAGAGATATACCTGTTCCATTCCAAGTGAAAGACCAGCAGCTGCGCATACTATTGAACGCGTGCGGCAGGTTTCAATTCCACTTTTCCTGGGCAAACTAGAAAACAAGTACCGATGTCAGGAGATGGAAGTCAGGTTGACGAGGCAGTGACGTAGGATAAGGCTCTTTGGTGAACCAGACTTTGTCTATCTTAGAGATCAAATTGGATGATAGATTTTGCTTTTTTTTTCTTGGGAATGGTCAAAGCCTTTCACGGTTGAGCAAAAGGTTCGAAAACAGAGATCAAAGACTCTGTCCTCGCTTCGATATTGTTTTCATATTGAGGGATTAGTCTGCCATCAGTGGTAGACTGGGGAAGAAGGCCGAGTGGATGCTTTCCAGCAAAAGAAAACATGACGTAGTCATCATGCCTAACAGAGAGATTCGCCTTGGTTCTGTCTATCGCTCTATAGTATAGGGAAAATGACTCCGTTCTGTCTCCATTAGCTAATCAGGCTTGCATAGGAAGGGGAAGGAAGAGATTTTCTTGCTTCAATCTCACGTCCTTTATATATGCTAACCTACCCTATTCCCTGCATACTGATGACTCGCGTTGGCTAACAGCACGTCTTTCAGCAGCTCACTAAAGGATGGGCTATTCATCTCAGTCCTCATGCTTCCGTCTTCATATCCCGCCAGAAAAGAAGAAAGGCGAGTCTTTGCTTTGGCAAAAAGAGAAGGAGCTCTTCTTGCCCATATGGGAGTGGAAGCTTCAGTGTAAGCGGAAGCTAGACTAGAAGAGAGATTCATCCTAGGCTTTGCTTGGCCCTACTCTAGTTTTGGTGCAGCTAACTAATCTTTGGGTCGAATTTCGTGACTTGATGAAGAGGAAGCCGAGTATCTTTGGTCTTGAAGAGTCAGGCCAATCCAACCGCTTGCTCCTGCCCAACTCAGTCTCAGTCGTACCATAATGCGCCTGGACTCAACACTTTTCTTGCTCCAAGACCACCCTCTAGCCCTCATGTCAAATAGATGACAGAATTGTAAACAATCTTAGAATGATTTAAGCTGAGGAACATAGAGGTCTCTCCCACCATTTTTGTCATATACCTCTGGAATAGTGTTGAAATCACACGCCACTAAGCAGGAGCCTAAACCAAGTGGTTTATCTTAGCGTGCTAGCCGCTGCTTCATTTCGTATAGCGATAACGCTTTCTCTTTCTTAGCGCTCCACCCCGCGGGGAACTCTGGTTGCGCTTTGGTTGGCTTTCTCTTTTTTTCTATTTTCTCTGACTTGACTCAGCTTGACCTACTTGACTCAGCGGTTAGAGTATCGCTTTCATACGGCGAGAGTCATTGGTTCAAATCCAATAGTAGGTAAAACCGGCCGAAACCCCCGCTTTTGCCAGCATGACAGCAAGCACAGACTGGCATCAAGGAGTCGAATGACCAAAGCATCGTTGCTTCCACGAGACTAAACAATCAATGACCAATAAAGACCAACGAAACGACGAGTGAGAAAGATAAAGAACGCGACGTGGTTCATTGAAGTAGAGGTTTGATCGAGGATTGGAGGAGAGGTGGAATAAAAAGCTCGGGATGGATTTTTGAGTCTTTGTGCGAGCCGTATGCGGTGAGAGTCGCCGTACGGTAAGGAGGGGGGTTCGCGTCTATACGTGTAGTGTGGTGGTTGGGCCTACCCACCCTATTTGTTCCATGATCTATGGGTCTACTGGAGCTACCCACTTCGATCAATTAGCCAGATTTTGACCGGATACGAAATCACTGGTGCTCGATCTAGTGGTATTTTTATGGGGATTCTTTTATCGCTGTAGGATCCCTATTCAAGATTACTGCAGTTCCTTTTCGGGCGGCTGTAGGACGACGGCCCCCTATAGGTAGTAGGGTA